>NC_092781.1:34094399-34294399 GCF_047496795.1 Chiloscyllium punctatum
CCTTTCAGCAAGTTCTGCAGTAATTGAGCATAGTTGAGAGGATGGTATGTCACATCTGATTTGCTGAGACCTCCTTTCATGTTACTAATGGGAAACAATTGGACAAACTGATCTTGTCACGTTCTTTGTCAAGTAATTGACATCTTTCCCCAACAATGCACTGGTGCAGACTTGGACAGTGTGCAAGTCACCCTGAACAATACTTTAGACAATGGGATTGATACAAGTTGCTGCTGCCAGGTATAAAACCACTGGAAGATTGATCTCTGCATTAGATGACATACCTGCACTATTAATAACGTCTGGATTTGCACAACCTGTTCGGAGGACCGGGTTCGTTGACATTAACCCATTATTGGAATTTATACATCACAGGACCATGCCAGCTCGATGTGAAGGTGGTTCAATTTCAGTTTCTTTGTTGAATAGTTTGTATCATTAAAGAATCTCTACTGTTCGGTGAATCATTACAGATTGGGGGATACTCTGGAGTTGAACCTCAAGCACTTGTTGGAGAGTGTCTGTTTTTTGGATGATATTACTCAATATATATTAGATTGAGGGACTGGGCATTCAACTTACAATATAATGTGTTGGGATCATTTGTTTGAATTGTACTTATTTCAAAATTCGAATAGGCTGCATTGTTTGCAACATGTGCTTCTTGGAACTGAAGTTCATTTGAAATGTTTTATTGCCTCGAACTTCCGTCGAATCCCTACACTGTGAAAACAGGTCATTTGGCCCAACACATCCACAACGACCGTCTGGAGGGAAATCCACTCAAACCCATTTCCCGACCCCATTTATCTACATTTCCCCTAATGCATCTCACATACACATCCCTGAACACTATGGTAAATTCATCCAATCTGCACATCTTTGTGTTGTGATTGGAGATTGGAGCACACAGAGGAAATCTCGACAAACACAGGTCGAATGTGCAAACTCCACACAGACAGTTGCCTGAGGCTGGAATCGAATCTGGTCCCTTGAGCTGTGAGGCAGCAGTGCTCACCACTGAGGCACCGTGCTGCATGAGGTAGAGATACTGAATGAGTATGATGTCATAGAAGTAGATTCAGATTTTCAATTGAGTGTCTGTTTCTGTATGTGCATATGGAGAGTGTTTGTGTTATGTGTTGCAATCGTCTTGCACACTTGTGAAAACTGCTGCCTCAGAGGACAAATTGCTGGAATGAACCGAACTTGACAGGCCTGGAGACAGTGTTTAAATATAGGTTTGTGAAATTGCGAAATAATTCCAAGCGTCCACACTGAATTTTAAGGCAGGCTGATTGTAAATATATACATATCAAAGAGGAGGCGTAAATGTAATTTATAACTCTGAGATATGCAGCAGGCATCAGTATTATTGATGACAATGGTATCATTGAATAAAAATCGATTTAAAAAACTGCGGATGCTGTGAATCAGAAACAAGAAGCACAGATGTTGCTGGAAAGGCTCAGCAGGTCTGGCGGCATTTGTGAAGAGAAATCAGGTTTCACGTTTCGTGTCGACTGACGCTTCCTCAGAACTGTTGGCTCCTAGGTCAGCTTATCTGCAGAAGATCGACTGAGGGAGGGGGTAAGGAATAAGGGAATATAATCCGAAGAAAGAGATGGAATGTTGAACAAATTGATATGGCCCAGGAATGTGACTTGCAAATTTACAAACATGTCTCAACAGGTCAATCAAGCAATTCTGATAGATTTTGAAAATGTTCCATGAAAGTCTATGGCAGGGGACATTGATCATAAACTTGCAAAACCACGAATTGTGAAATTGGAAATGGCATTCTTCGGGCACAGCAACGGAAGTGGGTGATAACACTGAGGAACATGAAGGTGAAGGCCATCGAGGAATTCGCAAACCCATCCTCAAAGAAGGAAGTACTACGAGTTTTACAATTGAGTGGATTCTACAGGAAATTTGTTCTAAACATTAGTAACACTTTTAGTTCGTAGTTCGGGGGTCAACCTCCACTTCATAATAACGTGGATTTCGCTCGTGCATACATTACATCATCTGTGACATAGCTAGCGTTGAATACAGCTGCAGATGCTGGAGATCAGACCGGAAAATGTGTTGCTGGAAAAGCACATCAGGTCAGTCAGCATCCAAAGATAAGGATAATCAACGTTTCGGGCATGAGCCCTTCTACACGAATGAGGAGAGTGTGCCAAGCAGGCTAAGATAAAAGGTATGGAGGAGGGACTTTGGGGAGGGGTGTTGGAAATGTGATAGGTGGAAGGAGGTTAAGGTGAGGGCGATAGGCCGGAGTGGGGGTGGGGGCGGAAAGGTCAGGAAGAAGATTGCAGGTTAGGAAGGTGGTGCTGAGTTAGAGGGTTGGGACAGTGTCAAGGTGGGGGGAGGAGAAATGTGGAAACTGGAGAAATCTGAGTTCATCCCTTGTGCTTGGAGGGGTCCTAGGCGGAAGATGAGGTGCTCTTCTTCCAGACGCCGTGTTGCTATGGTCTGGCGTTGGAGGAGTACAAGTACCTGCATGTCCTTGGTGGAGTGGAAGGGAGAGTTGAAGTGTTGAGCTACAGGGTGGTTGGGTTGGTTGGTCCAGGTGTCCCAGAGGTGTTCTCTGAAATGTTCCGCAAGTAGGCGGCCTATGTCCGCAATATAGAGGAGGCCAAATCGGGTTAGGGGATGCAGTAAATAATGTGTGCGAAGGTGCAGGTGAATTTGCAGCGGATATGGAAGGATCAACACGACGGCTGGAGGAAGAGCGCCTCATCTTTCGCCTAGGAACCCTCCAACCACAAGAGATCAAAACGACAGCTGGAGGAAGAATGCCTCATCTTCTGCCTCGGAACTCTCCAACCACAAGGCATGAACTCAGATTTCTCCAGTTTCCTCATTTCCCCTCCCCCCCACCTTGTCTCAGTCCCAACCCTCGAATTCAGCACCACCTTCCTAACGTGCAATCTTCTTCGTCACCTCTCCGCCCTCACCCCCATTCCGGCATATCACCCTCACCTTAATCTCCTTCCACCTATCGCATTTCCAACGCCCCTCCCCCAAGTCGCTCCTCCCTACCTTTTATCGTAGCCTGCTTGGCACACTCTCCTCATTCCCGTAGAAGGGTCCATGCCCGAAACGTTGATTCTCCTCCTTCTTGGATGCTGCCTGACCTGCTCTGCTTTTCCAGCAACACATTTTCAGGTCTGATCTCCAGCATCTGCAGTCCTCACTTTCTCACTACATAATGATTCATTCACTGGAAAACGATTTTCTCATCGAATTAGAAAGACCCATAACTGTTGTTTCTGACAACCCGGACAACTGTCAAATTGAATAGAAATCCAGCATGAGACCTGCTGCAAGCGAGCTCCACCGCAAACAGCAACAAACAGGAAACACAGCCAAAGTCAGCTCCGCTCCCTGAGGAAATTCTAGCTGACCGCCGCTATACTAATCATTTATCTCCTCACCCTGATCATCCTGCCACGGGATGATTGGAACTGGGGGCAGGTAAAGAGAAATGTTAGGTGTTCACGAGTTACGGGTCAAGCAGATTAGATGTTGTGTTTGCGCTCATGCCTCCATGTACTCCCAAGAGTGAATTCCCCTGAAACCCATCCCCTTCAACAAATCAGAAATCAATGGCGGCTGGAACGCGACAAGTCCCTGAAGTAACCTCTCTCAGCTTGTCACCGGGAATGGAAAGTTACGGGTGTAAATGTTTGGCCCACTGGAAACCCGCAGGGTACCCATTAAGCAAACTTTAGGGATAGGTCTTCGCTTATGCAACCTTTCCAACGATACCCCGGCACTACCCCTCACAGACTCGACCAGACAGTGCAAACCCCTGTAATCTATCAGCCTCAAAAACAGCCATCCAATCAGATGGAATGCCGGCTGGCGCCAGTGCATGAACTCGTTGCTCCTCACTCCCACAGCAAAGTGGACCACGGAAGAATAGTTTACTGATCCTTCACGTCCTCAACGTTACCAGCCAAAACACCAAACCCGAGAGAGAGTTCCAGACCGACAATTTGAGAATCTGTAATGGTATCTATGCTATTTGTGGCCACAAAGCCTAACTTTCATTATCCTGACCAGGAGCTGTTATGTTGGATATGCGGTGCAGTCTCATTTGCATATCATTCCCAGTATTTCCCTTTACGACACCACCATATCACAGGAAGCGAAGCCTCACCGAACTTGACCTGGTTCTCTCTATCCTTTCACCCAAATACGCAACCACTCGATTCAAAATAAAAACTCATCAGCTGGCCCCCACCTTGGAGGAGGTAGCCAACGACCAGCTGAATGTCAAAACTGTTGGCATCCCCAATGGCACCCTGAAAAACTGGATGATCTAGGACTATCTGCTGTTCGAGACAGTGGGCGCATGCACCCTCATCGTTTCCAATTGCTGCACTTAATTACCCAACCCCAGTGAGGACATCAGTAACCCAGCCTGGCATATCCAATGCACTACCGCTGTACTGCTCAACGAAAAACCAAATGGGACCTATAAAACTGGGCAAGAACTGTGACAGTTGTCCTGGAGCACAGCCTTGCGACAGGGATTCATATTTGTCATTAATATCATTGTCGATATCACACTTCTTGCATGGCTATTAAAATGTGTTTAAATCGCCAGCGTTTGTGCTCCAAGGTGCTACCCCCGCCGACTTACCATGCATCAATGAAGGCCCACTCAAACAATAACTTTGCAACCGACACGGAATATGCAGCTTTGGACTCGGACTCCAAATACAACCCAACTGATGCTGCCCCAACGGCGTCAGATAACCTTCTGGTTCTTGCGACACAGCCTCTTCATCTGAAACACAGTTCTCAGACAGAAACAAAAAAAGGAGGAATTGTCGGAGAAAAGAAAATGAACTACTCTGCGTGCCCACTACTTGATTGCAGAAGCCATGTCGGTTATTAACTAAACACAACATACGCAAAATAACTCAACTTGACTACAACGAGCTCAGTAACAAAACAACAAAACAAGCCATTTGCTCAACGGCTTCCAGACTCAATAAATACACTCCTGAGATGATCTGACAACAGTATTCCTAGCTCACAATAGCATCATCTCTATCGAAGTGATGTGAGGACACCCCCAGTCTCCTCAAGTACTGAACTCCACAAAGCCTCCCTAGACTGAGTGACACCTGATACGACGGAAGATTGCACACCACCCTGCATAAGAATTGAAACGAGGACACTGGAGATGAGCACCTGCACTAGACGAGGAACGGACACCCCTGTTACAATTACATTGTTTTACATTCACTATAATTTAATTCATATTGTCTTGGAATTAACAATGCACGACGTGAACACGGATGTAAAACTATGCACACTATTTGTATCTACAGCACGGGATAAAGAATCCTGGAATTATCTGTGCAGTATGTCCATGCTGTACCACTCCTAGCAATATCTCTTGCCCATGATATCGTCAGAAATAAACCAGTAATCGTCTATTTCACAAGATCTGTGTGTGACCTCTTTTTGTCATTTACGATTCTCCACCAGTATTGCTTTGTCATACTTAAAGTATTCAGTTTTCCAGTTTTTCCATTCAGTGCCAATCAATAGGTGAAATTGCATATTCGCATTTGTCTGAACTGAATCTCATCGGGACACTCCTATTCCACAGTCTGGCCAGCTTAACCTGTTTCCAGGAGAGTTTCTGGTTAGACTCTGTTCAATTAAGCCTTGTTGTCCTCAACAACCCCATTGCATTTATTCAGTAACGGTGCTGTTGTCAAAAAACACAGACTCTTCACATTTTCTGTGCATTTGTCTGCAACATGTTTGGTCAATATATTTCATAGCAGTCAACACAATTCATTAGGCACAAAGCTAAATACATTCCTTTGGAACAAACAAGCTCTGAAAATGATTGCTGGCAGCCTTTATTATATTGTTGGTCATCAGCAGTACATGCAGATTATTGTCTTCTACAAGCTGGAGAATTTATTTATTCTATCATTTACAGTGGCTATATGTATCAATCAGACAATGCCATTGGTTTTATATGAAGCGATAGAAATGTGCAAAAATCGTTATTATTTCACTTTTTAAATTTGCAGCAGACAATTAAAGCAATGTCCTTGAATGAGTCAGCAATATCAGAAATGGTCCGGGTTTTCATTCAGCTGGGATTGATGCAGCTCTGTCTTATCAGTTGGCTCGTTACACGATAGGGTACCGCACAAAACTGGCAATTTCACAGTGATTACCTCTATCCTTAGCAATTTTGATGTACCCGTCATCACCCCAGTTTGTTCCCCAGCTGGAAAATAAGAAATTCGATTGGTGTTAGAATCAAAACGCTGATAAAAGGGACATGGTTGGAGAAGCAGCTGTTTTAACTCTGGTATACAATTGGAATTATTATAGGGACTGAATTCTGGAATTACTGAGCTAGATAATGAGTTGGAAAGAATAATTTGCATCAGGCTGGAAAGAGACAATTGTTTTCTTTTGCATCAATTGCTGATAAGTACAGTACGTATGGACTCACTACAACATTTAAAATGACATGAGGTGAGATCAATATCAGGGATAGGTCTGCAGCTGTAGTAGATATGAAGAGGAAAGTGAATAGGGACGAGTGAGAGCTTGAAATATGGCCTCTTGTAGATTTCCTTCTTGCCTTATGGAAGATGAGATTTTCTCAGGTTTTTTTTACCATCATCGTTTGGAGATTGCCTGCCACTGGATCGAGTGAATGCAGAGCATGAGTTGATTTGGGCACAGGTTATCCAGTGTCTCCTTAACTGCAAGGATACTTCGGCCTTAAAATTTGTTCCATATCCGGTTACCCTGCCCAAATCACATTTCCAGCTTTACCAAACAATTCCAGCACCCATTACACTGTAATACTGTCTACCATATTAAACAACAATGTGTATTTTGTATAAGCTACCCACATACTGTTTCTTCTGGGAAATCATGTCGAAATGTGTGTGTGTGTGTGTGTGTGTGTGTGTGTATGTATTCACCCGAAACACAGGACTTATTTAATGAAACATTTTGTATCCAATCTGGCTCTGAAGATGGGACTGCTTCTTCCAAACCTGACTGCCGTGATTGTAATGATGGCAGCCAGCGAAGCCTCAAAGAATAAATGGCTGAAAGGAGACAGACGGTGGTAGTTGATGGAAAATATTCATTCTAGAGTTCAGTTACTAATAAAGTACCGCAAGGATCAGTTTCGGATCCACTTTTGTTAGTCGACTTTTATATGAATGATCTGAATGAGAGCACAGAAGAATGGTGTACTGATATGCGGATGAGATTAAGTTTGTTGGGGTTGTGGATAGTTACTAAGGATGTATGGATTGCAGAGATAAGTAGATAAGCTGCAGAGCTATGACAACAGGTGGCGAATGCAGTTTAACGCGGTAAAGTGTGAGGTGATTCAGTTTGGAAAGAATCCAATGTAATGGGCGAATGGTCAGATTCGTGCTTGTGTAGATGAGCACAGAGATCTCGGTGTCGAGGTACATCGATGTTTGAATGTTGCCTCCCAGGTTGATAGGGTTATTGTAATGGCATATGGTGTGTTAGCTTTGATTGTTAGAGGGATTCAGTTTCGGAAACAGGAGATCATTCTTCAAGCCGTACTAAACTCTGTTGCAACCACATTCTGGGTAATATGCACACTTCTGGTCACCATATTACAGGAAGAATGTGCATGCTTTGGAACGGGTTCAGATGAGATTTACTGGGAACTCGCCAGTTATGGAGGGAGATAGCAAAAGGAAAAGCTGAGGGAGTTAAGGCTGTTTTCGTTCGGAAAAAGTTTCAGGTGAATTAATTGAGACACATAAGTTAATGAAAATATTTGATAGGTTGGATAGTGAGAGGCTTTTTTTTCCTTGAATGGCGAGGGCTGGCAGGGGGGCTTTAAAATCAACAGAGATAGATATTGGACAGATGTCAGTGGTAGTTTCTTTCCTCAGATTGTTGTCGGGGCTTGGAACTCTGCCTGCATCAGTGGAGGTATTGCCACATTTCAGAGAATTTGAATGGTCATTGGTCAGGCATATGGACGAGAATGGAATAGTATTTGCTCCATGGGCTTCAGATTGGTTGCACACGTCGGCGCAACATCGAGTGTTAAAAGACATGTACTGGGCTGTAAAGTTTTATGTTCTACGTTCCAGAATTGGGGCTGTTAATCTGATCCCATCAGTGTCCGAGTGAGAAGTGATTATAGCTTTGTCCTTGTTTCCCTGTGAACAGGTTGTACAGTTGGGTTTGAGATATGACTTTGCCGCCCATTTCCCCAGGAAATTGTTTTCTTTTGTTGTGTATAGCTATTAATTTTAACCATATGTTTGTAATTTGTACTGGTAAGTTTAAAAACTGGTTGTGATTCAGGGATAATGACACTCTGATGCCTGCCTCTGTGCGAAGCAATACTTCAAACAAGAACTGTACACTTGTAAGTGCAGCGTTACTTGGTGATGGGATACCTGCCTCTGACGTTGTTTTTAGATATCATCTCAGACAGCACAACCATTAAGCATTCACTTCCAGATAAACACAGAGTTACGTGCTCGCTGAACAGATACACAGGTTGCAGCAAAGAGATAGGAAATTCATTCCATGCCACTGTCCCTTCTCCGTCTGTGATCAGGTGTTTGTTATTTCAAAGAGTACGGACCTGTTTTTAACCAGCCAATACTTCATTCCATCCTCAATTCCAAAACCAACCACCAGCACTTCAGCGGTTACATATCCATTGCAATTTTCATCATAGTAAACTCCTGTAAGGAGACACATATTAAATAGTTTATCTGTGAAATATTTAATTAGTGTTAATTTAGCTTTGATTAATGAACACTGACATGTCTGTTTGTACTAACTGTCTTCAAATTGATCGTCCTCACTCCGCACCATGACGTCTGTTGACTTTAATCAATGTTTCCCAATGACATCGCCTCCGCCATTCTCACTTCCTCTCTGCACATCCTTCAGAGTCAGACTTTTATAGCGTAGAAATGCTTCGATCCTTCGATCGAAATAGTCCATGCTGAGCACATATCCTCAACCAATCTAGCCCTATTTTTCAGCACTTGGCCAATATCCCTGTAAACCATTCCTATACATCTACCCATCCAGATGCCTTTTCTAATGTTGTATTTGTATCACTCTCCACCACTTCCTCTGGTATTTCATTCCAGACACGTACCATGCTCTGTGCGAAAACATTGCTCCTCAGATACCTTTAAACCTTTTCCTTCTCACCTTAAACGTACGGTCTCTAGTTTTGGACTCTCCTCCTCTTTATTCGTCCCATACCCATTATTGTTTATGAACCTCCATAAGCTCACCCTTCAGTCCCTGTCGTACCAGCGAACAAGGCTGCAGCCTTCTCAGCCTCGGGCAAAAGTGAGGAGTACAGATGGTGGAAATCAGAGTCCAGATTAGACTTATGCTGGAAATGCACAGCAGATCAGGCAGGATCTGAGGAGGGAGGAAAATCGACTTCATCAGGAAGAGCTGTTGCCTGAAACTTGATTTTCCTCCTCTTCAAATGCTGCCTGTGCTGCTGTGCTTCTCCAGCAAAACTCTAAGCTAGACTCAATTCAGCCTCACTCTAACCCTCAAATACTTCAATCCTTGCTAAGTCCTTGTAAATATTTTCTGGATCCTTTCAAATTTAACAACATCTTTCTTCCAGCAGAAAGTACAGACTTTAACATAAAATTCTAAAACTGGCCTTACCAATGACCTTTGCAGCTGGAACATGACATCGCAAAGCATAAACTCAATGCACTGACGAATGCTGCTTTCACTCCCCTGTCGACGTGTGACTCCAAAATCATGGAATTATGCACGCGGGCCCCGAGGTCTCTTTTTTAAAAAATAACACTCCCTCAGGCCCTGAAACTTTCTGCATACATTTCTTTACTTTCTTTAATTGTCTCCTGTCCATTCCTGCTGGCACTGGACCACCATCCCTTTTCTTATTTAATTTCCTTGTTCCACCCAATCACAGACTATCTGTTTCATTCTTCCTTTTTTAAAATAATTTTTGCTGTTGTTTTTATATCAATGATTGATATAGTATCTTGCTGAGATTATTTTCAGTGTAGAAATAATTTACCAGACATGTGCAGAAGACACTGACCATGGTATCTGACCGTGTGGAATATCGGTCTGCTGCCATGTGTGTTAACACATTCTGACAACTTACAAACTCCTACACCTGGGGTAATGAAGGAGCTCCACTCTGCATTCAGTATTTTTCGGGTTTGTCTCCAATTGTGGGTTGTACAGTAGAAGTGCTTTGTGATTTGAAATGTTGATGGAGTCAATAGGGAATGGTCCTGCACATGGAGACGACCTGTGACATCATCACAAGGAAGCTGTGCAGGCGTCCACCTCCCTGTTCAGACCACCGTCTTTGCAAGTCATCTCGAGTTGCCACACGAGAGGAGATCAAGAACAGAATAGAAACAGCTGCTGAGAGAAGAGGTGGAGCAGAGAGTGAAAGACTCTCAGCAGGAGGCCAAGAGATTTCAAGTCGAAGATCTCGCCCTTCCTCTTAATCCAGATACAGTGAGTGGAGCGTCTTCAGTTTACAATTAATAAAACGCTGACATGTGCAGGCACTCAGCAGCACATCAGGACAGTTACACCTCACTGTCAGTTCTCTTAGCTATAGCACAATGTTTTGAGCTATTTACATCACTCCGAATGGGAGCAGGTCCATTTCTCATTACCATTCATGAGCTCACCTTGTAGCATAGTTTAGCTTGAACTCGATGATATCTGACAGAACTGGACGGCATGTAACACGAGAGGAGTGTAGGGAGGAACAAGGGTAAGGGTCATGGTCCATGGTGAACTTTGCAGGAATATTCATACCAAAATAGTGACAGTAAATGTGTCTGTAGATTTATGATTTCTAATACATTTTCTTGAACAGTCGATAATCTGATTCAAAGACATCATCCAGTGCTCTGCGACTTACCTCCTTTATAATGTTGAAAGGATTTCAGACTTGCATTAATCACAACAGACATCGGTCCTATCTCTCTCACTGCTTGTTCCAATGCTGCCTCGCCTCCCCAAACCCAGTTGTAGTAAGTGATTTGAGCAGCAATTTTATCTGGTTCAAATCTGCAGTATCCAGGCTAAATTTTAAACAAAATGTTCAAAAGGAATACTCATTAGATCAGAATAAAGTTATTTTTTCTTTGCTTGACTCGTTTCTGCATTCCGACTTTGGCAGCCAATTTATTTTCCTAAATCATTGCGATATTTGTTCACTATTTGTTTAGAAAAAGGCACATTTTGCATGACTTAGCACGAAAACAAACTGTTTGTTCTAACTCGTCCACGCCGGTCACATATCCTGACGTTTTGTACTCCCATTTGCGACCACTTGGCCCTGAACACTTCCAATCCATATACCCATCTCCGTACCTTTTTAATTTTGTAATTGTACCAGCCTCCGCCACTTCTTCAGGGTGGTCTTTCCATACATACATGAAACTCGGCGCGAGACAGTTACAACTCAGATCATTTTTAGGGTATTCTTGTGTCAAACTTAATGTTTATTGCTCAATGTATTCGAAACATTCTACACTGAGACCAAGCAATGGTATTACAAACGACTTGAAATGTGAGAAATTAACAAAAACTGTACTTTGCCTTAACAACTCAATATCCCAATCAAGCTCTCCATCTCCTTAGCTCATACCGAAACAACATTAGAAAGAGTTGAGGCTCTTCACAGTTTTCTGTCGACTCATCTGAAACTTGTGATCATACAGTAGTGAATTAAATTCTTCACATGCAGATAAACGTTTCCCAAACCGTCAATAATGACATCATTAGAGTCATTGGATTACAATTAATTAGTATTAGTCTAAGTGCCTATTCAAATATTTCCCCTTTCATCTTAAGGCTCTGCTCTCTAGGTTTGGACTCCGATCCCATGGCTAAAACATTCTGCTCTTCACCCGATTCATGTGTTTCATGATTTTATAGACCTTGATAATGTCACCACTCTGCCTCTGTTCCTCCGCTTGGAGAAAAGCCCCAGCCTATTCAGTCTCTCCCGATAACTGTAACCCAATCCCAGCAAAATCCTTGTCAATATTTTCTGCACCCTGTGAAGGTTAACAACATCCTCCCTTTAACAGATCAACCAAACGTGTGTACAGTTTTACAAAAGTGGCCTCGCCAATGTCCTGCACAGCTGCAATATGACGTCCCAATACCTGTATCAATGTTTTGAACAATAAAGGTAACTATGCCAAATGCCTCCTTCACCATCCTATCTATCCTCGGCTCCACTTCCAAGGAATTATACACCTGCACCCCTCGGCCTCTCTGTAAATTCTTGCATGTTGGAACTGATGGAGTATATTGATTGTCGAAAGTATGGTCCCAATGCCCGTGTTTAAACGAAAATTGGACAATTATAAATGTGGTGACTTTGCTACTCTCTGATGGAGTAAAGATTCTTGTCAATAATTTTGAATTCCTTCTCAACAATGTTGCAGTTACTTCAGTTTCAGGACACAGGGCAGAACATGATGCCAACTCTGGAGTGAGATTGAGACTGGGAGTGATATCGAAATGGGTGTGTGTGTGTGTAGCAGGATGAATTGCCACATACACCCAGATTTAATTTCAAGATGGCTTAAAATCTAGTTGTGGCAGACTGTGTCAGCGTTCATTCAAACTTGACTTGGAGAAGGTGTGATGAGTTGCCTTCCAGAACATTTGCAGAATTTTTGATCGGTACTATTCTGTTCGAGAGGGAGTTCAAGGCTTTTGAACGAAAGTCGGTGACAGAATGACAATAAATTTCTGAGCCGGGATGGTGAGTGATTTGAGGGGATGTTGCAGAGAGTGGTAATAACTGTACCTACTACCCTCCTTGGCGGAAGTGGCTTTCGGTTTGGAAGGTTCTGTCTACAGTCCATCAGTCAACTTCACAGCTGTAGCTCGTGGATTGTACATACTGCTATCACTTTGTGATGATAATGGAGGGAATTAATATTTGTGGCTTTGATGCCAGACAAATGGAGTGAATGTCCTGGATGGCGTCAAACCTACTCAGCGTCCAAACATAGAACACTGAACAGTGGAGCACATTGCAGGCCCTTCGGAGCCCAATGTTATGCCAAACATTTATGTTAATCTAAGATCAACCTAAATACACACCTCTCCAATTGCTGCTGGGCATGTGCTTGACCAGCAGTCGCTTAAATGTTCTTCATGTCTCTAACTTTACTACCAAAGCTAGCGGTGCAGTCCACGCATCAAAACCTCTTTGTGCAAATAACCTACATCTGATATTTTCCCTTTGCTTTCTCCAATGGCCATAAACGTATGACCTCTCCTGACAGCCTTTTTCCTGGGTAAACGTCTCTGGTTACCTTCCACTTCTTTATCCAAGCCATTTATATAAAAACAACATTCCTTAATCCAAAATCTTTATCCAAACAATCCAAAATCCTATATCTGCGAACATTTTTCAGTACCTTGCTGACCACAGACGTAAAACTACCATACAATAATTTCCAGGTTTTTTTCCTATTTACTTCCCTGAAGAGAAGTACAATATATGCCTCCCTCCAAACATGAAGAACTACTATGGAGAGGTTGGATTCAAAGATCATTGCCAGAGGTGCAGCAACCTAATTCCTCACTTCTCGTACGAAATGTGCATATATCTGATCTGGCCCTCGAGATTTAATCATACTCATGCTTTCCAGAATTTCCACCAAATCCACATTCTTAATATCAATCTGCTCAAGCCTATTAAGCTCTTCCCCAGTATTCTCTCTAACATCAAGCTCCCTCTGTCTCATCAATACAATAGCAAAAAAACTCATTTTGCTTCTTCTCGACCTCGCCACGCTCAGTGCTTAAGTTCCCTCCACTGGCTTAGATCCAGGTTATGCTCTCTCAGATCAGTCTCTTATTCCTAATGTACGTGCGCAAAACATTTGGACTTTTTCAAATCCTTCCCGCCAGGGCTTCCTCATGCCCCCAACCAGTTTTCATCAGTCCATTTTTGAGTTCTTTCCTTTCGACCCTGTAATCTTCAAAATATGTGCCAGATCCTCTTCTGCTCTTGTCATCCAGGGCTCCTTCCCTTTACAATTCCACACCGGTCTCATTGGAACAAAGTTATTCAACATAGCAAAGAAAATGCTCCACATTTCTGTTATGCATTTCCGTAAAGCAATTATTCCTAATTTACACTCCACAGCTCCTGTCTAAGAGCAGTAAAACATCCCGTCCCCAGATTAAATTTCCTCTCATAAAGCCAGTTTCAATTCCTCCCCATGGCGACCTCAAATTTGACGCATTTATGCTCTCTGTCACCAAAATGCTCTGCCATTGAGTTATCTGGCACTTGGCCTGGCGAATTGCCTCGCACCAAATCCAATATGGCCACCCCAGTCGGCATATCTACTTATTGCATCAGGAATACTTCCTGGAACACGTAACAAAATCATCCCCATCCAGATAATCTGCACCACGGATTAATATTGTGGAATTTCAAATCACCCTTATCAGCAATTCTGTTATATCTGCACGTTTCCAAGATCTACTGCCCAATCTTTCCAATGTCTGTAGGAGACAACCAATAAAATAACTCTTTCTTTCTTTGTTGTCGGAGCTGCAGTCATCCAGGGAAGTGGAAGTATTCCACCATATTCTTGCCTTTTGTTTAGTTGATGGAAAGGCTGCAGAGATATTGATAGTGTGCAATTCAGTAATGGTTAAATTATCTCTCTTATTGGATTATGTCATTGCCTGGCACTTGTCTGGTGAGTATGTTATTTGTCATTTATCTTCGCAAGTGGAGATATTGTCCACACTTTGCCGCATTGGACACAGATTTCTTCAAAATATGATAAATTCAAATGGTGTTGACAATCGTGTAGATATCCCCCTGCGTACCTTTTGGATAGAAGGCCAGTGACGAAGCAGCTGAAGATGGCTTTACCAAGAAGGCGACACTGAGGAACTCCGATCGACATGTCCTGAGCAGAAAGACATCAAATAACTGAAAACACCTTCCAGTGTGTTCGATATAATTACAACTAAAGGATTTTTTTCTTCCCATTCCCATTCACTCCAGATTTTCTTGGGCTCCTTGATGTCACGTCATGCCTTAATGGAAAGGGGTGTCATCCTCACTTTAACTCTTGAGATCATGTCGTTTCCCCAAATGTGGAGTGTAAATTAGGGACTAAAGGTGTAATGAATCACAAGCCGAGTATTCGTTCTGGAGTTCAAACTGAGGCTGCCAAATTGGCAATTTATAATACTGAACAGTTCTGATACCAATGCCAATATAATTCATTCAGTGGTGAGTGAGGTGCTCAACATGAGAGGACAACGGCATGCAAATGTGTTCAGAATTGCTTGTAGATTTAGGGGTCTGGAAATATCAAGTACCATTTGAGGAAGGGTACACCTGCTGATATGTGACCTTACTGCACCACACACCACCCCAGCCAAACACACTCCTACACAAAGCTGTGTTGTGATCGTCACCTCCACTCCTCTCACTCAATCACTTACTGTTGGTCTGTTACCCAAGATCAATACCAGCCCTCAGGTTGTTGTTGTACGCAGTTTTACTGCCTTCCTGTTGAGCAGGGCGACTGGCCTCTGTCCGGTAATGACCACTCCTTGGCGATGTCATTTGTGCAAAGCCCTTCTCTTGTCCAGCTCAGTGCCCGAGTGACAATACGTACACTGGGGCTTCATGAAAAGAGGAGACTCTGTTAATGTCGACTTGCCAGCCAGTGAGTGAGAGGCCATCACCTCCATAAAACATAGCCAGAGAATAGGTTTAGTTTAGAGTGCTGCCCAGTCACCAGATCATGTATGCCTGTCATATGAAGAGAGTGTTTCTTTCGTTTAGTTGTTTATTTGGCCAATGAAACGCTGGATTTTGGAGAGCAGAGTGGATGGGCAGACAATGAACTTAAAGTCTGCGTGGCCTCAGGAACAATTAAACAGTGTTGGCAGAAATCCAAAACAAAAGCGACAGCTGTCCTGGAGAATAACGCACAAGTCATCTACAATGAGTCCAGACATGAGAGTGTGGAAGAGCTGGGGTAAGGGCTTGAAGAGTGAACTGAAGAACAAGGTGAAGCTGTGTGGCATTGAGACAAAGAGCTGGGATTTGCAAGCAAGAGGCTGATCCCAAACAAATCCAATACTCGGGGCAATTGTGACGTGTAGACAGACAACAACGGCTTCTGGAAGAACAACATCAACCGTAAAGCAAATTATGCAAAAAAGTCTTCTGAGTATCGATTCAAGCCAAGTTTCTTAATTACACCACAATATGCCAAATGTCAACGCAGCAATTTGCACGGTAAATGACATTCCGAAAGAGTAAACACCTCTCTTAACAAAGGACCATATTTACACAGACCTACTAACGACATGAGCACATAATTCGAAGATTTCTCATCAAAAGTTTATAACTTCTTATCTCTCACACTCCAAAAGTAAGTTGTTCCTTTTCATGTAAAATTAGAGTGACTGACCAGCCCAAGGGGGTACATGGGAGAAGGAGACAGACTAAAATAGGTACCTTTATTCCTGACTCTTCACATCTGTCCATCGCTGTGTTAGGATCTTAACTGTTATAGTGGATGGTGCACGTCCCCGTCTGAAGGACAGAACATGCTGAATGCTCCGTTGATTCAGCTGAACGTCACATCCAAGTATCAGAGAATCCACAGAATGTAGAAAGTGCCCATTCGGCCCGACCGTATCCCTGTAACACTGCGTCTCCCAGGGCTTACACACCTAACCTATAATTCCATGCGCACTATCGTTAGCTTAACATAGACAATCCCCCAACCTCCACATCTTTGAACTGTGGGAATGGTGAGCATTAATTCACAGAAATGCAAGTACTCTTAACTCCTCAGACACATTGTACGAGGTGTTGTGTCAAGATGAAGGAGAGCATTCCAAGGTAAGGTTGAGATGACTTGGAGTGCGTAAAGATTATATAGTCCTTGCTAAGTGCTCCATCGTGGACATGCTGGTCAGGCATGTGTCCCCTTCTCTGTCACCGTCGGAATGAAAGTCGCCCAATCTTTGGCAGCATCTTGACTCCGCTGATGCCTTGGTCACAAGGAGGTCTTGATGGACATCAGCAAAGTAGATGGCACTGATGCTGCTGGGCATGACATTGGTCCAAACACGATTCTGTTGTTACCACGAGGCTGCTTTGGATATCGTTGTCTAATGCAGTCACTGCAGTTGCTGCCGGATCTTGTACTGGGACGAAACTGCATTGCTACCTCCATGAATCTGTGATGGAGACCTGCACTGACAGGAACCCAAACTCACGTTCTCCTAATCTCCATGAACCTGTGCTGGATACAGATCATGACAAGAACCCGAAAACACCTTTCCCCTCTCTCCATGAATTTGCGCTGGACAGCGATACTGACAGAACCCAAACTAATCTTCACTTTGCCTCAATTATTCGATGATGGATGCAGTAATGACAGGAAACCAAACTCACCTTTTCTGCCTCCATGAATCTGAGCTGGATACAGAGACTGAGAGGAAACAAAACTCACCTCCGCTTTGCCCCCATGAACCTCTGCTGGATACAGACACTGACAGCAAACTGACCCACTTGCACCCAACCTCCATGAATCTGTGCTGGATGCAGATGCTGCCACAATCCCAGACTCACCTGCAAAGCTAATTTTATGAATCTATGATAGTTACAGATATTGCCATGAACAAAAATAGAGCTCATCTGCTGCCTGCACGAAACTGTACCGGATATGTACACTGCCAGGGATTTAGACTCATCACCGCCTGAGCAGCCATGAATTATCGTCAGGACAGGAGCCATCAGGAAACCAAACTCTCTTGGCTATCTCCGTTGTGAGTCCATGCTGCTCGTCAAACTCACAGATTTCGCTGCGCTCCACCAAGAGGTAATTAAAATAAACTCCAAGAAAACTTACAAGCGAACACAGACAGGACCGAAGAAATAAAATAAAACGAAATGAGAATGAATCCCGACTCCACCACAATCTTACGCGAAGTCTTGGGGATTTACCTTTCCTGTGTAAGGGTAAGTTTCAGCAGAGTTGATGCCTTCAAGTAGAATCACTGTCCCAAAGGCGTGCGATGCGCTATAACCAGAGCAGGTAGGTTTGTGTCCACAGTCAATCAGATTCTGTTCACTGAGAGAAACCAGGTTTCCATGCCTTTTTGCCCACTGTCCTTCTATGCTACCAGTTGCACTGAAAGCCCAGGAAGAAGAACATTGACCCTAGTGTTGACAAAAATATAACCACATTAAATCATATTGATCGACAAACTATATTCAGTTTGCATCTAAATTCATTTGGAACACATTCTCACACTAATGCTCTTAGTCTAAATGTTTGTTCAAGTTTCTCAGAATTACATAGAATCTGTGAATATCGGTGTGCCTGGGTTCGGATTTGATTCGATTTATGTATTGTCACGTGTCGCGAACAACAGTGAAACCCTTTGTTTATGAGCAATATAGGCACATGATAGTATGCGAGGATGAAGAGATCAAAAAAGACTTGGACAAATGGTACATTGCAGAGAGTGGGCACAAGGCAAATTCAATGTCAGCAAGATTAGTATGATTGGAGCAAGACAGCCTCATAACCGTCTAATAACAGCTGGGGAAAAGCTGTTCCTGCACCTGCTGGTGGATGTGTTCAAGCTTCAGTGTCTTCTACCTGACGGAATGCATGTATGGAGTACATTACCGGGGTGAGGTAGGTCCTTGGTGATGTTGCCTGCCGTTTCGTGGTAGCGAGATGTGTAAGTGGAGATCATTGATAGAGTATTCGATTCCATAATGGTCTGGGCTGCGCACATAACCTTCTGTAGTTTGTTATGATCCTGAGTTTCTCAGTTGTCATACCAGGCCTTCCGATCCCAGACAGTATGCGCTCAAAGGTGCAACTGTGCCAAAATTCCTCCACATGCCAAAATTCCTGAGCTCTCTGAGGCAGAAGAGGCGTTGTTGTAAACACATGGTATTTTCCAGAAAGAATGTCCATTCTGGTCAGTCGAGGAAATTTGAAATTTTCCATTCTCTCAACCTTATTCCCATTGATGTACGTGGAAGCGAGTTCTTCTCCTTTCATTCTGAAGTCAATTACGTGTTAATTAATTTTACGAAAATTGAGAGAGAGAATGAAGCTATTCTCATTGCAGCACGTCAATGATCCCTCTATCTCCCTTCTGCCTTTTCATTCATCGTTGTCATATTTCCCTCCTGTTATAGTGCTGTCGTCAGTGAATGTATAGATGGTGTTCGTTTGGGATTCGTGGGTGTAAAGGGAGTACAGTAAATGGCTGAGTATTCATTATTTGGGGACGCAAGTGATGAAGGTTATTCGGGAGAAGGTGCAGTTGCCTATATTCAAGGATTGGTATCTGTGGGTCAGACAGCTGCGAATCCAGTTGCAGACCATAGAATCATGATCAATGTCACAGGGTTTTGATTTCAATGTGGAGAGGATAAGAGTGTTGAAGGCAGAGGGGTAGTCAATGAGCAGGAGTCTGACAAATGTGCCCTTGTCCAGATGTTTAAGGTGTGCAGGGAGAGAGATATTTCACCCACTGTGGACCTGTTACTTTAATAGGCAAATTTTAAGTGACTGAGGCAGGCAGGGAGAATGGAGTTGATGTGGACCCTCACCAGCTTTTCGAAGCACTTCATGATTATTGTGCTCAGGTCACTGGTCTGTATTCATTAAGGAACAATGAATAAGTTTTGTTTCCTCACTTACGAAGATGATGATGGTCTTCTTGAAGCAGATTGGGACTTCAGCTTGTGGAAGAGAGATTTTGAAGATGTCGGAGAATTTTCCACTAGCTGGTCCAAACTGGAGCTGAGTGCCTGGCGTGGAAAGTATTTGGGCCAAGCAGCGTCCTTAGGGTTATTCCCAGGAGGACTGAACTGATTTCTACAGCAGTGACCAACAACCTGAAGCATTGACATTTAAGAGGATTATTTGATTATGAAAAGTCTTCTTAATAGGAACACTTGTCTCATTATTCAATTTCCACTCTTGCCAAATTCACGAAATGCATTGGCTATCAAGGGAATATGGCATGGCCCTCCGAGAGGGACAGAATGAACGCTGTTTCCGATTGGTTACAACGATCATGGTGTTCGATCAGACCAAATAGGATCTCAGGGCAAGATGCACAGGCTCCAATTGTGTGGGCCTTGCCAATGAACTTTGGTATCTGGCATTTGCTGGTCCCCAGTCCGGGGATCGACCATAGTCTGCTGCCAGGGCGGGGAGTCGTCCTTGAGTCTGCAACCCAGAAACTTGGTTTCAACAATCCTTTGGCTACAAAGTGACCAGTTCGGGGATTGGGACCTGTTGTCACAGGAAGAAGAGTTTGCAATTCTTCACCTCTGAGGGCTGTGCATTGAGAGGTCTGGGAGATTGCAGTTGTGTTCGAGGATAGGTGATAACACTATATGCAATGGTGAATAAAATGAATCTTGGATGGGAAGGGATTCCATAAAGTGGTTGGATGAGGTGCGACAGTGTAAGCAGCAAAACCTTACCTCTGCAAACCTTGCTCCTCTTCCTTCCACATCCGACACCAGGCTCTCAGTACACACATTGATCCTATATGACCATGACATTAGGCATCATGGTGATGCAGTGACATTAAGGCTTCTCTCCACCGAGAGAGAAACAGCCATGTGGAAGGTCAAGCTGATACCACTTATCGAAAAGGATAAAATAACGTACGAGGTTTGTCATGCTCCTTTTCCTCCTTTTCCTTCATTGTCTTAGATATAATGAATACCAGTTTTGGATGGGGCAGGAAGGATCGGACTCATTGTTGCAGCCTGTGAGCCCTGCAATGGTTTGTTCAGTCAGCCTCGCTGCATTTTTGCCTGGCGGGAGCTCTGACAATGCTGAGCAGAACTGGGCAGCAGTTTGGAGGTGGAGGCTCAACCACTTCGATGATATCTTGAGTCTGGGTCTTCGGAGTGACCTGTGTGTGCTTTCTCCTCCAGCAGGGCACTGTCCCTATTACTTGTGATTGGAAAGTGGCACCTCTACTACAGGCCTGTGGAGCAGTTGGCGATGGGGTACAGCATAGTGCCCATGGCCAGCAAATGCTGAGGGTGCTTTGCCTGCTTCTCCATGCCAACTGCCAAACTGTCCTTGGAGGTTAGATTATTCATTTGATTGGGAATCTGGGTCCCCGCAGTGTGTCTGCATCCCTGGCATCATTCAAGTGTACATTCCTGTCTGCTGCATCTGCTGCTCCCTGGTACATGTATATGTTTGCCGACACGACTGTCTCTTCTGCCCGTACCGGGTCGCTGGCAGCCCTCCGAGTGCTGTGGGAAAGGACACAGTGAGGTGCTTACCAGACTGTGCTCCCACATCCTCAATATCTCACATTCCCAGGGAGCTGGTGGTGTGTGCTGGACGCAGCCTTACTGATATTTCCTCTGAGGCTGCAATACTTCCATGTTCAGAGAACGAGGAGTTGTCTTCTTTCCCTGAAGAGCTAGAATAGATGCTGATGGAACCGACAGAACACGAAAGACAGAAGTTTCTGGGGCTATTGCAAAGACACACTGAGAATTAATGAGACTGACAGAATGCTAACAAAGCAGTGATGAGTGGTATTTACTCGCTTTGTAGAATGTGGGTGTATCATGTTTTCTTGTGAGAAACAGGATTCACTCCTCACAGGCTGAGGAATCTGGTGACAGACACCTCTTCACCAATCCAAGAGCTTTCTGTCCACCAGTGTTCTCTCATCTCCTGGAATGACAGAATGGGAAGGATTGAGAGAGAGATTTAAGTTTGGCATGGCCGTGGGTGTTGGTACATGACGGGAGGTATTCCGAGGTAGTGAATTGGCAATGCCAATGCGATGTTGGTTTTGAAGATGAGGAAGACGTCAGTGACAGCATTAATCTGGGTAGGAGGGGGTGCTGGGGCTGGGATAAAGTGAGTCGGAAGGGGGAAGGTGGGTTGTCACAGCGATTCTGACACATAGCATTCTTATGGCATGTTGGTTGTTTTTCTGTACCATTCTCTGGCCTGTTCGAAAACATTCCTATCTGAGCAGGGCAATGTTACCATTCTCGTGATCATGTTGGTTCACAGCAGCTTTTTCATGATGGGTCAGCTGCCAGGACATCGGACACTAATCAGGAATCTATTGAATTGCTCCGGGAAGAATGTGTGGGAAGATTAGACACGGAGTGGATATGCGGGATGTTATAGCTGCATTGACGTAGCTACCGAGATGCTTTTGATAACGATAGTGAGAAATCTCACTGAGCCTCATGGTGTTTTCCCTCCGAAACATACAATGCAACTGACACTTCGTGAATTACAGCAAATAATCCGATCGTTTACAACTCCCATTTGTACACAATATTTCATTACTTACCAGCAGGCTCTCCCCTCCTGTCGATCAACCCTGTCCAGTTGGAGAGAATGATTGAGAGAGGTACAAGGCCCAACAGAAGTGAATGTGGTTTTAAAATTTGGGGTGTCGAGCATATGATCGAATATTCTTTGAAGAAGACTGGATATGGTATCACAAGGAAGCTTGGCACTGCAGCTCGCAACATTACCATTGTTGGGTTGTGCCAATTTACATCTGAACTTATATTTATTACATCGGAATTGTACTGGTAGACTTCAATTTTACAATTTAATCTAACCATTGAATTTGTTTTTGCGGTAAGATTTCTCTAGATATTATGAGTAAAAGCATGAACATTACCATTGATACATATACCATGCTCCCTTGCCTGACCATAATCAATACCAGGAAACAAATGCAACAAGAAAACAGGAGAAGCAATTTGGGTTAACAATGATCTACTGAAACGAAGCCTTTCCTAACAATTCCTACAAGCTGATCATAACGTCCAATCCTGTTCAGAAATTAATGTCTGCACTTAATAATCTTGAAAGATGTTTCTGATTTATTACCTGGTTTTTCACTGGAGTAACTAAACCTTCTCTTCGCCAGTCAACAGATGCAGTTCTCAATTCGATGGGACTTTCATCAGATTCACTACCTTCATCTCTTTCATCAGCTTCAATTTCAGTCATGTTAACTGCTTCGATTCGGGGAGGTCCATTCATGAGCTTATTGAACTCTTCATTAGTCTGAAAATTCAAACACATTGGTGAAATGATTGACTTTTTGTGGTGATTATGTCGGAGAAGTGTCAATAACGTAAGCTACATTCTATATATTCGCTGACTTTAGCATGAAGTGCGGGGAAAGCAATGAGGGCACTCGTTACTCGTGTTTAATCTTTGACTGAATAAATGAGCACAGGCAAGGAAGTGGCCATCCATTGCGTACCAATCCAATATAAAGCTGTGTGAGAAGCCTCGAGCAGCTCAAATATCTCTGCTCGATCGTTCAATTATCAAAATGGCAGGAGCTGTATACACGTGTTTCATTTTGCAAAAATCAGTTCGATAGTCGTCGCTGATCATTAAAACCTGACAGGTCAATTTCATCATGGAAGGATAGGTTAAGTCACTTCAGATTGGTGGGGTTTATTGGTGTTTGAGACGAACCTTCCCAATCAGGAGGATTTCAAATTCCATCACCGGCCTGATCTGATTTCCGGATAAAACGTTGGTCTTGAGTTGGCCTCATGGCCTATGGATCATTAGATTTAGATTCAAAACTCAGATTGTTCATTTTCATGAAGATACTGGATTGGAATGGTTGGAAAAGGACCAGATTTGATGCTATCCATCATCACATATCTTATCATGCAGATCTGTGGATGTCCGCATATCAAACTGAGATTGCAGACTGGTAGTGAGTCATATGGTGTCTCTTTTTGATGGGTAGGGAGGGATGCATGTCGGTTTGAAAGGGGATTAAACATGTCCCATCCTCTGAGTAATAAGCGGGGCCCTAGGTACATGCAAAAGTGGGAGTTGCGCCTGCCTTTTTGATGGCTACATGGAGCATGCCTTGTTCCAGTCCGAGTCTGACCCCTGTCAAAGTTGTGTCTTTGATCCATTGATTGTTGCTTCCGACTCTCACCCACAATTAGAAATAGTAATCAATATTGCTTCGAATTTCCACCCTTCCCCCAACTTCACCTGGAATCGCTGAAAATCTTCATTTCCTTTCTTGATTTTAGTGTTTCCATTTAAGGGCTAGACCATCTACTGTCTCCCACAGTTATGTTGAACTACGTTCCTCACACACTGCTATCTGCAAAGATTTCAATCCATTTCCCAGGTTCTCCACCTGTACTGCATGTTCATCAGAGTCAACACCCAGTGGGGTGTTTGTAACATCTTCGTTTTTCCTTTCCTAAGGACTCCTCTTAATGCCGTTGACAGGCATTTCAGCTGTCTTACTCAGTTTGCGCAATTGTTTCCTCCCCCATAAGAACATAGCAAATAGCAACATGAGTAGACTAGTGGCCCCTCCACCTTGCTCCATCATTCCATTATGATTGATCCAAAACTGCCCATGTTCCTGTTCCTTCATTTTCTTTGTGGCCCTTGATTTCCCTACCGCTTAAGAATCTCTCTCAGATTAGGCATACAGAGAGTCCTAGTGTTATAGAGATGTACAGTATGGAAACAGGTCGTTCGGTCCAACCCGTCCATGCTGACCAGGTATCCCAACTCAATCTAGTCCCACCTGCCAGCACCCAACCCATATCCCTCCAAACCCTTCCTATTCATACACCCATTGCAAATGCCCTTCAATTGTGCCAGCCTCCACCACATGCTCTGGAAGCTTGATACATCCACGTACCACCCATTGTGTGAAAACGATGCCTCATAGGTCTCTTTTATATCATTTCCCTCTCACCCTTAAACTATGCCCTCTAGTTCTGGATTCCCGATCCCAGGGAAAAGAAATACTTTGTCTAATTATCTTATGCATGCACCTCATAATTTTGTAAACCTGGATAAGGTCACTCCTTACCCTCCGACGCTGCAGAGAACATAACATCAACTTGTTCAGCCTCTCCCTATCGCTCAAATCCTTCAGACCTGCCAAAACACTTGTAAATCTTTTCTGAAAACTTTCAAGTTTCACAACATCTTTCCGAGTGGAATGAGACCAGACTTGCACGCAATATACCAACAGTGGCCTAACCAATGTCCTCTACAACGGCAACATGACCTCCCACCTGTATTCCTGTATTCAATAACATGACAAATATAGTGGAGAATAACAAACTCTTTCTTCACTATCCTATCTTCCTGCCAAGACATTCAGGGCTCAGAGAGAAGGAATTCCTCCTCATCTCTATTTCAAAATTATGTCCATCTATTGTGATTCGATGATGTCAAGTCCGAGCCTCTGTCATTCACGTCAACATAATCTGTGCACTCACCGTGTAAAACCCAGTAAGAACATGTAAATTTCAAAGGGATCACCTGTCATTCTTATAAACCCCATTCAGTAAAGTCCCAACCTGGTTGGTCTTTACTCGCTCGACAATCTTTGGTGCAGTTGTTCCCCTCCATCCCAGAAGAAAAATCGGGTTATTTCTGTCTTCACTTTCCATCATCCCAGTCTCTGTTTCTTGTTTAGCGAATAAATCCTCTACGATTGCCGATATGTCACGCACTACCCAGAAGCTATTACTTTGTTTAGCAACAGCTGATGTGGCACTGCATGACATGTCTTTTAAAATTGCAAATGCACACAATCTATCGGCTTTCCTTTGGTTAAAAAAAGTTTTGTTTCTTTGTTCAATTATTAACATTTGTCCAGCAATTTATTAAAGAGGCAAAATAAATATTTGCCTTTAATGCAGTACAAAGACAGCATTAAAGTGGGGAAGTCTTGTTGCGATTGGACAAAGTCAGTCAGACGACACAGGGGGCACTGTGATTAGCATTGATTTCACTCGTTACAGAGAAATATTTGGAAGGAAATTTGAAGCAGGTTAATCAAAACTATTCCTACGAAGAAAGGGGTTATCACAAGAGAAACACTTTGACAGACTGGGCCTACTCCATAATAAAGATGAGGAGAATGACTGCTGATCATACTGAAAGAAATAAGATTGGAAGGAGATTGACAGGACTCATGGTGAGAGGATGATTTTCTTGATGGGAAAGATGAGAACAGAACCTGGCGTAGACATTGTCGCTATTACCAACTTATCTATGCGACTCAACTCTGTGATCTGCCTGTATTTATCGCATTACAAAGCTTTTCACTGTGCCTCGGTACACGTCACATTGATTTCAATTCGATTCAATTCAATTCAATTTAGTTCAGTTCAGTTCAGTTCAGCTCACTTCAATTCAATCCAATTCAATTCAATTAACTTCTTTTCAATTCATAGGATGCCTGTGTAATGCTGATGTCATTAGTTACATTTGTTTGACATGCCAAGAACAGGGGAAATGACTACCTGTCCTGAGGAGCAATAATACAGAGAGCAGGATCATGTACATCAATTTGTTTGGAAAGCAGGTTAGTTTAACTGCTTTGGGATAAAGTTTGACAGTGTTAGGTAGGGCGGAGCCAGAGATCGAGCAGTCTCAAGAAGAATATTGTAGCCCAAGCGATCAGCCTCCACAGTACAGAATGCAACTCCGGCGTCCAGACATCATAATGGACAGCATCTATGGAGACTCAACAACATAGAGGTGTATCCATAGTGTGACTGCCATCCATAGAGGGAGCTCAAGACAGCCAGTGTTGTTTAATGCAAGTTAGTTGTGCAGAATCTGATCGTGCAAGTGAGCAAACATTGTCGAATCAGGGGATTGTTAGTCATTAGAGTTCTCTTCCGCAGAGAGAAATGGAGACTTGAGTCATTGAATGTATTCAAATTTGAGAGAGGTGATTTTGATTTCTAGAGGAGTTACGAGTTAGGGAAACCTGGAATGAGAAGGAAGTAATCACCAATTTGGAGTAAAGGGAGATCAATCATTAAGTGCACTGAATGAGTGAGTCAGCTTGGAGGACCAAATGTCCAAGTGCTCCTCCTGTAGCTGAATATAACTTCACAATTATAAAGCTTCACAATTTCACAATGACCACCATCAAATAGATTCCAGACGATACATCCTGCACACACCAGAGCTCCAAATTTGTTCATTCCCACTTTAGATGTGCGTTTTCCCAATGAATGTTCGATGTTGTGTTGTTCGATGTATCTCATGTTGTCCTCCCATATCATTCTCCTGTAGCTCTCCTCATCCTGAATAAAGAGATTAATATAATCAGGCTCCAGCATCTTTCATTTATAAAATTATACAGAAGCATAAAAATCCGCTGGTGAAACTTGAAATAACATTTTGCTGTCAGGGTCCATCCTCCGACCCATATCTGAAAATTATTAATCAGGTTCCCCTCACCCCACTCAAAATAACCCACCCATAACAAAACCTGTCGCGTGGCCAATCTAGAGATTCATGCTGAAAGTATATTAAGAATAAAATAGCTGAACAACAGGATGGTTTAATCGACCGTCATGAATGACGTTGACAATGGATACGTACTCTCCACTACCACCTGTCCCTGTCTGAAGTAAGATTAAGCCAGTGGCAGGCAGGAAATTCAATAAGCCACGTCCTTGCGAAAAAACTGAGGCCAATACATGGGCAATTACTGTGCATGTATAAACCTTCTTAATCTGTTGTGTGAGAGACCTGCCATAAGTTGCCAGCATAGTAAAGTCGGTGTCAGCAAAGAGACGCTTCATTGAATGGGCCGCTTGGGATGATCAGACGGCCTCGCCATCCCTCTGTCTCCAAGTTCCCCACTTACAATTGCCTCTTCGACACCAAGAATGGATCTTAATCTTCGAGAGGCAGGTTTGTGGTATTTGTAGTAAATCCAACAGGACTGCATCGGGATCCTAGTAAATTAAGATACACTAAGTCGCTCCTGATTCACTTTGTGTTTGGTCAGTTCTCTAATGAAGTTAGAAACTTGGAGAATGCCCATTGAATTTCAAGATCAATATTTTCTCAATGTCACTTCACTCAACAGATACCTCTCATTGACTGCAACTACATATTCTCAATCTCTGCCAATTGTGTGCAGACCATTCCTATTCTGAGCGAGCTTAACATTACAGGCTCTCCTTTTACCTTGGTGTACTGGTTCCCATGTTGTGATTTCCAATTTTTCCAGTCTTCATCCAATTTTGAATCAAGTATGCCTGTTGAGGCTGCAGCCAGAATAGATACCGCCACACTGCCCAGAAAGAGCCAGAAGTTCATGATGGACAATCTAATAGGCAAAAACAGTGGGCTTTAGACAGGGAGTTTTGTAGTTTTCAAGTTAGCTGCTTCCTTATTCTGAGAAGGAACAATATAAATTGTACAAATAATACAAACAAGAAAATTCCAACAATTCATCCAATGCTGAAAGTTTAATGTAATTCACCTTCATGAGGCATCGTCAGTGGATTGGAATATTGCAGCACTAGATTGATCAAATTAATGACGTTTCAAATTTAAAATCAATTATTGGAAAGAACACGGTTAAATGAAATAATACTTTTCCATAAATTGCCTTCGTGTGATGAAAGTTATTTGACTGACGGTCCACAGGTTTAATCATTCAACAGCTCATGTCGTAATGATTTCATTGCATTCAACCTTACATTGAGGAATGAATCCTTAGAGGGCATGACTGTAGGATTAGCAACAGGAAATCAAGAACAGGTGGACATATTATATCGTTATCTTCTGTCACTTTAGACAATGCAAAAAAAAATCTGAAGACAACATGTAAATCGCGAGTTGAAGGGGAAGGAAGAAATTGAACCAATGCAATCAAAATGGAAAGATACAGGAAAAAAAATCTAACTTAATAAACTCGTATGTCCTCCGTATAAAGATAGAATTAATGATAGGATTCCGAAATTAAATGTGTGCAGCATTCTTAAAATGTTGATGTAAAAAGTCACAAAACAATGGGTATGACATGAAAGTAGTTTCGGAGGTGTGGTTCCAAAATGGTCACGGAAGGGACCATTCAACTGAGTATTCAAGAATCCTTCATGTTCACGAATTCAACGACCAAAGCGGAGGGAATTTGGCCAGCTCGTTTGATAGGCTTCAGTGTGAAGAGGGAAAGTTGAAACGAGAGGCAACCATTCGTGTATTTTTGTTTACACAGAGGCTGGTACATGCCTGGAAAATGCTGTCAGTTGGGGTGCGAGAAGAAGATGCAATGTAGACGTTAAGAGAAATTTAGGCAGACACATGAACAGGCAGGATAAGTAGGGTCACAGAACATGTGAAATCAGATTACATTAAATTAGAAGGGCATCATGGTAGGTGCAACCATGGTGGTCTGAAGGGCTAGTTTATTTGCTGCACTGTTTCATGTTTAAAACCATCGGATGTCAGTGAAATAGTGAGAAATGGTTTTGTGGATGACTATGTGTGGTGCTGAAAAACGAAAATAAGTCTCTGGTAGGTCTTATTCCTGTGTTTCTTAAGAGCGTAGATGGACAGCGCAAACCAAGGAATAGTGAGAATTTGTAAGAATGGTACCAAATTAGTCATTACAATTTTAAAGTTCACGTTGATTGGATGAATCAAATTGATAAATACAGCCTTGTGGTTGAATTCACGGGGTGTACTTACAAGAGTTTTTCGAAGAATACGTTCTAGATTCAACTGGAAAACAAACTATTTTCTTCCTGGTATGTATGAAACGAGACAGGATCATCAATAATCATACAATAAATGATTCGTTCAACAAAAGTGGTCACAACTTTTACGGAAATTCATATGTAATGTAAAATTGAAAATCTTGGATATCAAGCGAGTGCCTGAAACTGAAAGAAGATCAAGCACAAGAAGATGATGACAGCGTTTAACTCAGTGGGCGATGGAAAAAAAAGGTGAGGGAAGAGACTGGATAAACAGTGGGATACAGTTAAGGTAACATTTATGTATTCTTATCAAGGAACTATTGAATGATGTAGATTGTACGTGAAGAATACACCATTGATTGCTAAATATCAAATTCACGTAACGTCTAAAGAAATTGATCATCATCTGTGCAAAAATCGATTAGGAGATTAAAAAAGTAAAAACTGACAAATGACAAATATTGATGAAGAGAACAAGAATATGAATGCTAATGACAATTACAAAATAAAAAGTGAAAGCAAGGACTTTAATACTTATTTAAAGGAAGAAGCTAGCTGAAATATTGATTATTTCGATGACGTGATTTGCCCATGAATAATACAAAGGACGAAAGTAGCAGGGAATTTGAACACATATCCAGTTTCATGTTAAAAACAACAAAACAAAAAGATTCACAATCAAGAAGTAAAGGGAAGGAATTACCTTGATCACTGAGGGAACAATTATTCAGAAAGCAAATGAGATTAAAGTCGGACATTCACCTGGATCTGAATGATTAGATCTGAACGTTTTAAATATAGCTACTTCAGTGATAATGGGTACAATAGTGGCAATATCATTGCGGTTCAGGAATTGTTTTCGCTGATGGAAATTTGCAAATGCAGCAATACGCAAAAAGGAGAAGAATAGCAAATTGGAAGATTTATGCAAGTTTGGAAATATGATGTCATTGGCTAAAATAGAACAAAGAGTAACGACTGTTACCACATAGCAACAGGCCTATCAGCCCTACAAGCCTGTGTTGACACATATTGCCCGTTACCAATGAATTGTCTTCACTTAGAGGAACCATGACCCTCAACCTCCGTTCCTATTCTTGTTTTCTACCAGGTACGTCTTGAATACTAACATTGTGTCTGCTTCCACCAACTCTGTCAAAAAGCGCTCTCGGCACTCATCAATTTGTGTGACATGCTGGCCTCTTTTAAAATGCACCCCCGCTCCGCATGTTTCCCTGAGTAACTGACCCCTCCCCCCTGGGAAAAAGGTCTCCTAGTCACCATTCGATCCATGCCATCCATGTCCTATTATCTGACAGGTCACCCCCAAAAAGCAAACCCAGTCTCCGTGATAATGTACATAACACATAGAAAATTACAGCACAGCACGGACCCTTCGGCCCTCGTTGCACCGACCTCTGCAACAAAAGTAAAGCACATCTACATTACACAATAACAAATTCATCTGTACGTTGTCCAAATGCCATTTAAATGCCCTTCACCCTGGCGGGTCAGTTGCTGTTGCAAGTAGTGCGTTCCACAGCCTTTCTACTCTCAGAAAAAAAACTACCTCTCACATTCGTCCTATACCTCCAGCCCCACAATTTAAAGATGTCCCGTCGTGCTAGCCATTTGAGGAATAAAGTCTGTCAGTTTCCATCGTGTCTACCTCTCTGATTATCCTCAACCTTCTTCTCTCTGACCAAAACAGGCTCAAGTGCCTCAACCTTTCCTCATAAGACCTTCCATCCATACCAGGCAACATTCACGTAAATCATGACTGAACCCTCTCCAAAGCTTAAACATTTTTCCTCCAATTCGGTGAGCAGAACTGTACTCAATGTTCGAAATATGGCCACACCACAGCTTTGTAAAGCTGCTATATTACCTCGTGGCTCTGAAACTCAATCCATCTGCCAATAAAAGATAACACAGCCGTATGCCTTATAAAGAAATTACTTAACCTCGATAGCTTTTTTCACGGATCTCTGTACATGGACACCGTGATCTCTCTGCTCATCTCTACACTAGCTAGAATCTTACCATTCGCCGAATAAACTTTATTCCTGTTGCCCCCTCTAAAGTGAATCACCTTATACTTTTGCGCGTTAACCTACACTTGGCACCGCAGCCCAGCTCTGCAGATTCTCTTTCTCCCTCTGTACCTTGTAACATGCATGAGCACGATCAACAACTCCACCGACCAGAATGTCACCCACAAATTTACTGTCATATGCTTGTCCGCCCTCATTCATATTTTGTATAAAAAATAACAAACAGCAGTGGCCCGAAAACAGAGCCTTGCATTTCACCACTACTAAATGAATCCCAGTATGCGCATTTCCCGTCAACCGCCTCCCTCTGTCTTCTTTTAGCGAGCCAATCTCTGATCTAAACCACGAAATCATCCTGAATCCCATGCCTTCTTACTTTGTGGAATAACCTACCATGGGGAACCTTATCAAAAGCCTTACTGAAATCCATGTACACCGCATAATCTCTTTTACCCCCATCCAACTCGTTGGTCACCATCTTATAGAACTCAATAAGGATTGTGCAAAATGAGCCTCCCTGCGCAAAACCGTGTTGACTATCCCTAATCAACGGATTCTTCTACAGATGATCATAAATCCTGTCGCTTATACCCTGTCCCAACAATTCACTCACAACCGAGGTAAGGTTCACCGGTCTATACTTATCAAAGTTGTCTCTACTCACCTTTTGAACAAGGCGAGAACATTTGCTTCCTTCAGTCTTCTGGCACTATTACCGTAGCCAATGTCAACATAAGGAAAAAGCCAAAGTGTCTGAAATCTCCTCATTGTTTCATAGGAAATCCGAGGATAAATCCCATCCTGTCCAGGGTTTGTATTTATTTTCAGACTTTCCAGAGATTCTACACCTCCTACGTGTGAACCTCAGTCCTGTCTAGTTTCTTAAATTGCATTTCAGTATTCTCGACAGCCTTTCGCCATAGCCAAAATGTCCCCCATACCAGGCAACATGATGGCAAGCCTTTTCTGTACACTCACTATGGCATTGACATCCTTCTCGTAGTGTGGTGAACAGAACTGTGAACAATATGCTGAGTATGGCTTTAAATAGACTTCGGTAAAGCTGAAGCATAGTCTCTCCATCCTTACATTTTCTGCAATTTCAATGAAGCCAAGCATACGAAACGCATTTCTTTAAATACCCATCTACCTATGATGCTGCCTTCCATGATCTGCGTTTCCAGAAACCCAGTTCTCTCTCCATGCTAACTCTCCTCATGATTCTTCCATTCACTATATAATTTTCATCTGTACTTGACCTTCCTTAATGCAGCAACTGACTTAATGCAACAACTCCACTTACCATTTTCCAGCCCATGCAGTGACTGATTTATTTCCTGCTGTCGCCTCCGAAGGTCATCCTCACTGTCCACAAAGCCACCAACCCTTGTCGTCCATAAACTTACTAATTTGCCCAGCCATGTTTTCCTCCAAATCATTTATGCAGATCACAAACGACAGATGTCAAACCACTGAATCCTGTGGAATTCCACTTGTCAGACCCCACCATTTTGAAATAAAGTGTGAATCATCCATAAAAAACCTCTTTCTTCTACGACAAAGCAAGATCTGTTTCTATCTTGCCAGTTCACCCCTGAGACAGTGTGACTTTACCTTTTGTACCAATCTGCCTTGAGGGACCTTATCAAAGCTTTCACTGAAGTTCATGTCGACAGCATCAATTTTTATTCCCTTGTCTATTAGATTTCTCACCCCCTAAAACAAACTGATCAATTTTGTGAAGTGTGACCGTCTCCACATAAATATATTGAGTCTATCCCTCAGAAGTCCATTTGCTTCTAAATGCCTACAGACATTGTCTCTGAGCATCTTTTCCTATTGTTTCTCTACAACCAGTGTGAGGCTCACAGGCCTGTAATTTCTATACTTATCACAGTGACCTTCCTTAAACAATGGGATAACAATGCCTACTCTCAACTCCGTTCGATCCTCACCTGTGGCTTCCCCTGGTGGAAACCATTACAGCATAAATATTAAGTAAGTTCACAAAATGACTGAGGACCATGGGTTTCCTCTCTCTCGGTGGACACAGACGGTATGTCATGGTTAACCATAGGGGTCACCATACCTCAGGAAAGGGAAAAGGTCGAGAATGTCGGACTTTCAAGGTAACCGTATGCGATATGGAAAGTAAAGAATAACAGCAACTTTAAATATTACACGATAAGCAAGGTCGATCAACATCGTTTTCTGAAAGGAAATTGCATTAGTTCAAACGATTTTGAGGATATAACTGCAGGTTAGACCTCGTAGGAAGCAGGATAGTATTGTGTTTAGTTATCTAAAAATGTTCAAAATAGTGAGTAATGAAAGACACAAGAGCTCACACTGATGGAGTTGTTTATCAGTGGAAACAGAGAATTAGCGACCGAATAGGAAATAGGGAGTTGGGATGAACCGATAACTTCTAAGTTGGCAAGTTGCAATGCGTGGAATGCCGCAGCAATTGAACATGGAACATTATCTGTCTGTCAGCTGTAGCGGTGACATAATGAATGAACAGAGCCTAATACAGTCAAGTCTACGGCTATATTGTTTGCAATATAAATTGGGAAGAGGACACAAACTGCTTTCAAAGGCACAGAGAGAATTTCGCGGGAGGAAGATATTTGGCAGGTGGAATAAAATATGGCAAATTGGTTGATTCTCCATTTCGTTGGCTAAGCAGGAAAGCAGAATGTTATTAAATGGAGTGTAGAATGTGGTTGGACTAAGGGATGTAGGAAAGCCCCAAATAAATCCTGCGGAAACTCAAAAAGTCTGACAGAATCTATGGAGTGAGAAACAGAGTTAAAGTTTGAGTCTGGTTTGACATTTTCAGAACTGAAAAGGGCTGGATCTCCAGGCCGTGCAACAAAACATGCAGTCACAATATCATGTGCAGTGAACATAATATGACAATTGTTTGTCCATTTTCCACGTTTTATTTAAAAGTTAACCGAATTTACTGTTGTATACTTCGTTGCTGTCCTCAAATTTAAAAGTTGTGCTTTTAATTCCAAAGTACAATCTGTTAAACCAAAACTTGACTGAAATGACAATCACTTTAATTCGTATGTCCTGAGGAAGCTCTTCATTTCAGGCACAGATCTCTGAATCAATCATTCTGCAGAATATATTTTCAATCAGAGCTTATTATCACTATACAAGACTGTGGTAGAAGTCTTAGTCATGCCCCTTTCTGTCTCACTTGTTCTGCTTCCACGTATTTTCAGAGATATAGAGAGCAGGGGTATATACAATGTGTGCGGAAAGTGCTCATGTGGCATATGATGCGGAGCTAGAGAGGCACGTCAGGTGGAGGCTGGGTTTGAGGAATTGGCTCGTTGATGGGTTTGAGATCGGTGTTAGACTAAAGAGTGTCAAGGGTCGAAAGTCAGTCTGAAAATGACGAGAAAAGCTGGGAACTGCAGCATTTGGTGGTTATTGAGGGTTTAGGATTATGACTTCATTTGCCTCACAGGGAGGCGTTGTGTCAGTATTAGAGGTGGGGCGGTGTGGTGCTGCGATTAGCTGCAGGAAGGATCGTTCTGTAGGGTTGGCTGGTTTTCTAACTTGGTAGATTACCCCAAATTTAGGGATGCAGTGGAGAGTGAAGACTATCTCATGTACAATGGGACGTTGATGAGAAGAGTCAAATAATCCATGACAGATGGATTTTTATTTCTGTAAATATGAGGTGGTGCATTTTATTAAGGCAGTCGAGGGCAGGACTTATACACTAAATAATATGCTCTGGGGAGCGTTGTTGAACCAACAGACTTATGGGTGCAGATGCATAGTTCCTTGAAGAAGGAGCCACCAGCAGACAGTATGGTCAATGAATCACAAAGATGTACAGCATGGAAACAGGCCCGTCGGTCAACTTGTCCGTGCTCACCAGGTAGCCTCAATTAATCTAGTCCCATATGCCAGCACTGATGCATATCCTTCTAAACCCTTCCTATTCATGCACCCATCCACATATATGCTAAATAAACTACTTGCACCTAACTCCACCACTGTTATTTGTGTTCATGCTTTCTCTCACATATGCAATGCTCTATTACAGCCGATTGACAACCCTCCCACCAAATAATTCCTGTCCATTAGTATTTTATATGTTTGTCATCTTCATCTATGTCAACTCAGCATCATGATTTACCTGACCAATATCCTTCTTCAGTGTTGGATTTATTGGAGCCTTTTCGAACACTGCCAACCTACCTCCTTTCCACTTTTGTTTGACGACTCATGAGATATTCAGATCCTATATTTGGTTACTCTGCAGTCATATCTTTGTAAGCACCAGTACTTTATAACCGTGTACATGTATTTGTGCAACTGCTTAATTTACTGCAAATGCTCATCACAAAGTTTCCACACTTGTCTTTTCAATGTTTTTTTCATCTGCTTAGCTTTACGTTGTACAATGGCCGCTTTTAGTAGCCCATGTATTTTCAGTTTTCCACTTTCGTGAACAACTGTTACATTTGAAATTTGGCTTCTTAATTTTGTACGAATTTCCACACAATAATTGTGCAGGACCTATTCCTTGTCCTGAATGTGTCATTGGTACGTACATCGAGAGTGTCGTGCTGGAAAATTGCAGCCGCTCGGGCAGCTTTCGAGGAGCAGGAGATTCGTCATTCCGGACACAAATCCCCCATCAGGAAAGGGTTGACAGGATGTGTTTTTTCAGCAGCACACTCTCGACTCTGAAAGCCAGCATCTGCATTCCTCAGTTTGCCATCTTTGATACTGAAACGTAAACTTCAAACTGATGAAACATCCCCCCTTCCATTGTAAGTTCCTTTTCTTCCTTGAGCAGGTTTACTAATTCTTTCAATGGCTGGGCAAGAGTCTGTTCTGGGCTCTTGTTCAATATTGCAGAAAAAAGAAACTTCAATACTCTTCACTATACTGTCTCCTCATCCTAGGTTTCATTATTCTTCTCAAGAAGGTAATGTCTTACTCAATTATGGTGCAGTGGCTAGTGAGCTCAACCATCCCTTAATCATCAAACTTTTCCAAAGAAGGTGGAATAACCAAACATCCGCTGAATAACAGGAAAGGCGGTGTCTCCTCCACAATTTGGGTCCTCAGACCTATGCCAGTTGCACCCTCACCTTCCATCAATATGATCAAATTGGAAGACTCACATTAAGACTGTGGCTGCCACCTCAAATAAATATCAAATGTACATTGAAACCTCACTGGTGCACTGCAGTGTCTTCATCTTGGTCAGTAACTTATGAACTCTAAGGAGAATATCTTCAATATTAACTTATCCTTTATCCAATAGCCCGCATAAATCCCACACTCGACAGTCACCACACATCACCTGTTCTGTCATTCCCATTTCATGAAACTTGAATTTTTTTCAGGTTATTGATAACGAATAAACTAAGTACTCTCACTCAAAAGTATTGATGCTCTGAAACTTAAAAAATGTTAGGGGAAAAGTATGAAAATATTTCCTGGATTTTAAAAGAAAATGCAAGTGAACAAACAATCGCCATTCAATCACTGACCCATTTCTCTGAGATCCCCTGTTATTTTTTCTTAACTTCATGCTTTTGGGGTTTGGAAGTGTTCACAGAGCTGAATTCGTGATGGCTTTCTGAGAGTTAACTTTCAGCTCCTGTTCAGCTGCAGAGTGACAAATTAATAAAACAAAAGATTGTCTAAAATCCCTCACTCACCGAACTCTCCAATGTGCACTCGGTTTCAGAGGTACTACACAACTGCTTTGGAGGACTACAGATTACAAATGTAGGGAGATAAAAAGAGACCTATGAGTTCATTCTAAACTCAATTGGTTTGTTTGCTGAATCTACACCATGGTTGAGCAGAAGTAATAACTAACTAGTGAATATATTCACATTACGTTTTTACATTACACCTCCCCACAAATGTCTCTGACTGCACCCGTTGTACAACAGTTTTAATCCCACATCTTGCACAGACAACTGGAGAGAGGTAGCAGCATTGGAGAACATAAGAGGACTGTGTCACCAGGGACTTTCCCACAAACCAAATGGCCATCCATGAAATCCAGCAGCTCTCCAACACTCAGTGTAGCCAGATGAATGGTTTCTAAATTAAAAGGTGAAAGGAACGTTTTCTGTCTGGCCTGACAAGCTGTCAGTGTGACAAAGCAAATGAGACAAATAACTAAGACTAATGAAAAAGTCAACAATGCAAGAATTCCACATGAAGTAAAATGAACAATAAAAGAGATTTGATGACAGTATTCCTCTCGCGTGAATGTGACAATATTATGTCTTCGATTTATTCGCTATAACTCGTGAGATCATTTCAATCTATGAATAAAGCCTACCCAAGACACAAATGTTTTGAAAAAGGGTCACCGAAACCAAAACATTATCTCGGATTTCTCTCCATCGATGCTGGCAGACTTCCAGAGCTTTTGCAGCAATTTCTGTTTCGGTTTCCACTGAAAACTGTATTAACTTTCCCCTCTAACAGAATATCTTCGTTTAATGCAACAGGCCTTTAAAAAGTGTAAGGTTGACTTTGAGCTGACTTCATATTTCTGCTTCAGAACAGCGTAAAATAAACTTTTCAGCAAAAGATGCCGTGCGCAAAAGATAAGTTTGATTCAGACAAAAACGTGAACACGCTCAGGACATTAAACGGCAAAGACTGATCTCTGTGCAGTGCTACACTTGTATCTAGCAGAGACCTAAAAATTCTATTCTGAGTCTGCCATTGCGCTGTGCGACTGGAGTTCAGTTAAGCTCACCTTTAGAAAGTCAACGTTGTTTTACCACAACCCGAGAACTTATCAATACATCCACTCAGGGCAAATGAATGCCACAGGAGCCTATATAATCATATGGATTGCAGCGTGCGGATGTCACCGCCGAGATTATGAATGTCAATAATCTTTGAAAAGGAACACTAATCATTATTAGTGGGGAGGCAATGTCATTATACAATATCTTCATCTATTCAGAATGTGTATACTGCAGAAGGAATAATTGTTTTGTTTTCTAGCTTTAATCAAGGTCGATTCTAACTTATGCATAATGGTATATTTCAATTTACGAATCTTCATTCAATAAAAACGGATGAATATTGTCGCTGTAAGAGCAGGGCAGAGATTGGTCATGTTACAACTATGAATGCACCTCCTGAGTTCCCAAAGCCTGTCCACCACATAAGAGGGACAAGTAAGTCTTATTGACGGATCATTCCCCACTTGTCCAGACAGGTGCAATTGCAAATCCACTCAGCAGCACGATGGTACAGTGGTGAGCACTGCTACCTCATCGCACCAGCGGCCCGGCTTCACATTCCCGTCTCGGGCCACTGCCAGTGTGGAGTTTGCACATTCTCCCCGTGTCTCCGTGGGTTTCCTCCGGGTTGTCCGGTTTCCTCCCATAGTCCAAAGATGTGCAGGTGAGGTGAATTGGCCATGCTAAATTCTCGAAAGTGTTGGGTGAAGGGATAAATTTATCCCTCTTTGGAGGGTTGTTGTTGGCTCGGATGGCCTGTTTCCTTACTGTATAACATCTAATTTCTAAACATAAAAAAGAAGCAGAAGTAGTGGGAAATACGGAGATTTGGCTGCATCTGTGCAGTGAAATCCATGTTATGGGTTTATGCCCCATAACACGTTTTGAGAATTCACGGATATTTGACAATTTGCGACCACTCATGCAAAAGCAGCCGACTTAGCTGGCAACATTTCCACAAGTATGAATGCCTTCCACCACCTATACACTGCACCAGCAAATTGTATTGTCTACAAGATGCACTGCAGAAATTTGCCTGAGATCCTGACACAAGACTTTCCAAACTGGACAACCACTTCCACTTAGAAGGACATGGGCAGGAGATGTAGATGGATACAACCAGTTGCAATTCACGTCCAAAGCACACAGCAACCTGACTTGGAAATAAAGCATTGCTCCTTCAGTGTCACTGAGTTTAACACCTGCATTACACTTCCGAATAGCACTGTGCGTTTAACAAGGTCATCACCACCTCCTCATGCTTAAAAGAGGAAAGGACAATAAACATCAACCAAATCAATAAGTGCTCGATCCTGTGAATGTGTATTAAGGAAATAACAGCTGGACTGAGACCCGATATTCACGGGACTTGCAAATGTTGGTCACTGTGACATTAAACATAAGTCTTTCCTCCTGTACTCCATCAGTGAATGAGCACCGCATCCCAGAACATCTCATATTGTTGCACCTGAACACAGCTGAAGCTGATTCAACCTGAGACGTAACATCCCTCAGACATAAATGTCCACCCTGATCCAAATAAATCTACCTTGAAAACAAAGATTTAAACAGGAAATGTGTCAAAAAGTAGGTAATAAGTACTATTCTTAAAAGTAGACAACTATCAAGGAAAATATCGACATGAAATCAGTAGGCTACGTATGTGAAAGGATCCAGATTGAAACGTCCAGGTTCAACCTGTGCAGTATGAATCTATCCAGTTTTGCGACCTGCTAACCACTGTCAGTTAGTACAGAGCAGCAATGGCAGGATTTGGAACTCAATCATCTCCCAGATCGGGAGAAATGACAGAGCAGGCTGAGACAAAAATCAGAAAATGCCCTCAACAAATTGAGGGCAGTTAGGGTGAGGACGCCTCACAATTCCTCTCTATCGTGGCTGGATACACTTCAAATCACAAATCACATAGACACCATCCCATGTTTCATATGAAACAGCTAATTCTTTTCCTATCTTTCCTGGACCATCTGTCTACCCATCACTGAAGTCCAAAAGGAAAGTCATACCTTGCATGATTAAACTCACCTTTGAGTGATCTTGTGCATCTAACTACAGCTGTCCCTCAAACAGGTTGAGTTCTGAACTTGTGTCAGTGGTGCGACTTTATATTGATCCAGCTTCCAAGATAAATCCATCCTTCAATTCTCTGATTGACAAATAGGACAAATTATCTTATTAATGATCTCAAATGATGACGTGGAGGAATTGATATTGAACTGGGGTGGACCAAGTTAAAAATCACACAACACCAGGTTAACGTCTGACAGGTTAGATTTCTATAAACTGGTGTTATGTGCTTTTTAATAATGCTCAAATCAGTTAGTGCTAATAATTTGGAGAGGTGCTTAAGAATTTTCCAACATCGAAAGCTTTCAAAGAACACTGTGTTCCAATGTGATCATATGATATGTCCACTTTCTTTGTTAACATTTTTAATTTCCACAAATGGTTTAACTCCCAGAAGGTGGAAACAGGCCGTTTGGCCCAGCAAATCCACAACGACGCTTTGAAGAGTAGCTCACCCAAACCAATTCCCCTACCACACATCACTTTATCCCTGACTAATGCAATTAACTGACACATCGCTAAACTCTATTCCCAATTTAGCATAGCCGATTTACTGAAACTGCAAGTTTTTGTATTGTGGAAGGAAACCAAAGCACCCGGAAGAAACCAGGCCAATGCGGGCAGAACGTGAAAACTCCCGTGGCTGTAATCGAATAAGGATCACTGACGCTTGGAGACACCTTGCTAACCACTGAGCCACCAGGCCATCTCAAAAATCACTGCTGATGAGGGAGGATCGTCAGCATTGCAAAGGGGAGATTGATCGAAGTGTCACCTAACTGTTAGCAACAAACATGTTATTTTCTGCATCCAAAAGTGGACTAAATCTCCTTCTACCCTGCATCAACCTTCAATTAGATTCTCCTGTTGATAAGGATGGCGTTACCAGGGGCAGCGTGACATCGCCATGCCGCAAATATGAGGACAGACCAAGTTCATAATGAACAGTAAACAACTTGGCATCTTTACCAAATTAATCATCCAATTTTAGCGACACTATCGGCAAGACAACCAATTGTTGCTGTTTCCAAACTGTCAGTAAAAGAAAACAACAACCACCGAGCTATTCTGATTCCATGTTCAAACATTGCATCCATAGTCTTGTAAGCCTTGACATTATAATTACCAAGTGAAAACAAGGTTGGCTTCCAACTGAGCCCTTAAACGGACCAACATTCAGACTACATTTCTGGAAACTTACACAAGAGGAATTATTCCTTTTATGATCACCACGAATGAGACTCGCATTGGAGAAATAATTTCATACGTAGTCTTAGAACTGATTGAATTGAAAATCCATCGGTTATAGAAGTGGGTTTTGAATCCATATTCCAAACTGAAAGAGATAGACTGCAGTGGCCACAATTTTCAAGGTATCACCTGAGGTTTTCGGGTAAACAAAGAAGGAGGGCGAGAGAATATGTGATTGTCAGTGCTGCAGCTTTGAGACATTTGTCAATGATAGATTTGATTTCCTCGGTTTTTTCGGAAGAGTAATCACTGTTTTATAATTTTTTGCATTGGTCTATTAGGTTGGCAAAAGAATATCAGTATATAAACAGACATTGCTGAAAACCTTCAGCAAATATCATAGCATCTTTATTTTACGGTTCACAACGGGGGATCATTCCTCGGAATTGCAAACCTCCAAAGAAGATCAGAGCAAGTTACTTTAAAACAAAAGAGGGAGCAGGGGCCATATGAGAGGAGAAAAATTAAGTATCATTTCGTGTTGCTCAATCAAGATAATTGATTACACTGCCGAACAACATTGCGGGTTTCCCTACATTACATAGACTGCAGTAATTTAAGCTCATTGCCACCTCCTTAATTGTAACTAGGACCGTGCAAATCTGAGGAACCAGGCAGCGAGTTTTCAGAGCTGCCTACCTCTGTTATTAGTTTCATGTATCACAGGAGAGCCGATTTCAGTCGAAGACAGATATAAAATCAAATTAACAGTTGGCCTTCAGAAAATTCGTGCTGGGGAGTTCCTCACAGCACGGAAACAGCGAAGTGGTTATTTTCTCTAATCATTCTCTGTTTGCTTGTAAACTACTGACTAGGTTTTAAAAAGAAGTCCTTTGTCCAATGCTGGAATTGGAACAATGACTCGCCCGATCTGAAAGGGCCAAGGTTACATCTTAAATAAAGTTTCCCAGTAGGGTGACTTCTTAAAATATATTTGCAAGTGGGCACGTGTGTATTGCCTCATTATCGCATTAGACCACAAGTCCGTTCGCTATAGGAACATAAGTAGGTCATTCAGCCCATCAGGTCTGCTGCACCATTCAGTCATTGCTGAGAGAATCTAGACCCTGTTGTCCTGACTCCATCAGTTTATCTTTGATGGCCTTGCGATTCACAGACCAACCTACCTTTGTCTTCACTCCACTGAATGACGTTACCTCAATAGCCTTCGGCGGAATTCGGTTCCACAGATTCACCACACTCTTCCAGCAGAAAATCCTACTTTCTCTGTTTTAAAATGACGTCCCTTCATGCTGAGGCTGTGCGTTCGAATGTTCATCTCGCCAACTCGCCGAAAACTATTCACCATGCCAACTTTATCTATGTCTGTCGGTTTTCTGTAACTTACAATGAGATTCTATAGCATCCTGATAAAAACAATTTTGTGCACAGTCCCAGAGACTCTAATCCCTTGTTCAATGACAAGCCCTTCATTCTTACGATTATTCCTGTGAATCTCCTGGGAACGCCCTACAAGCTCAACATATCGTTCCTTAGATAGAGACACAAAACTGCTCACAATATTTCCAATGCCGTCAGACCTTTTCTCAGAGAGCCTCAGAAGTGAATCCCTGCTCTTATATTTATCATTGCCTGAAGGAATAGTGTCAGAATATTGGAGAATGGCAGATGTTGTCCCCATGTTCAGGAAGGAGAGTAGAGACAAGTTAGGATATTATAGATGAGTGAGCTCGACTACGGTTCTGGGTAAAGTGTTAGAAAAAATGTTGAGATCGAAAGGTTATATTTCTAATCAACTACAGCTGAATAAGTTGATTAGGGAGAGTCGAAACGATTTCATGAAGGTTAGTTCGTGCCACACAAACCTAATTGAGTGCTTTGAGATGGGGACAAAACAGGCGAATGACAGTAAAGCAGTTGTTCAGGTGTATATGGATTTCATCATAATGTTTGATATGTTTCCCTACGGTAGGCTATTGCACAAAATACGGAGGCATGGGATTGCCGATGATTATGAAGTTGGGTTTGTCTCGCTGAAAGAAGACAGTGGGTGGTAGTTGATGAAAATTGTTCATCCTACAGTTCAGTTACATGTTTTGTACCATCCCTCAAGGATCAGTTTTGAGCCCAATGTTGTTTTCATTTTTATGATTGACTCAGAATGAGGGCATAAAGGAAAGGGTTAGTAATTTTGCGAATACGCTGTGGTCGGTGGAGTTGTGAATAGTACTGAAGGATGTTATAGATTTCACAGGCACATAAATAAGCTGCAGAGCTGTTCCAACAGGTGGAAAATGGAGTTGAGCACGGAAATGTGTGAGGTGATTCACATTGAAAGGAACAAGTGGAATAAAGAATACTGGGCTAATCGTAAGAGTCTTTGCGGTGGAGATAAGCAGAGAGATCTCGGTGTACCTGTACATAGATCCCCGAAAGTTACCATCCAGATGGATAGAGTTGGTGAGTTAGCTTTTGGTGGGAGAGGGAGAGCGTTTCGGTGCCAAGAGGTTATGCTGCAACTGCTCAATACTCTGGTATGGCCCCACATGGAGTATTGAGTACAGTTCTGGTCATCGCATTATACAGAGGATGTTGACAATTTGGAATGGATTCAGAGGAGATTGACTTGGATTTTGCCTGGTATGGACGGAAGATCTTATGGGATGTGACACTTTTAGAGGGAAGAAGTTTCAGAGGTGACTTAATAGGGATATACAATATAAGGAGAGATTTAGTTGGTGTGGACAGTGAGAGCCTTTTCCTTCTGATTCTGATGGCTTGCAAAATGGGACGTAGCTTTAAATTGAAGGGTGATCGATTTAGGACAAATGTCAGAGGTAGTTTCTTTCCTCAGAGTGAAGTAGAGGCATGGAAAGCACTGCCTTTGACAACAGTAGACTCGCCAACTAGGTCATTTAGCTGAAAATGGATAAACATGTGGATGAAAATGAAATAGTATACGACAGATAAGCTTCAGGTTCACTCAACAGTTCTGCGCAATGAAGGTCAAAAGGCCTCTCCTGTTTCATGTTCTATGTTCTATTCCAGCCATCTCCAAATGAATGCTAACGTTGCATTTGCTTTCCGAATTTTGAAGTCAACGTGAATGTTAAGCTGACAAGAGTATTCACTCGTATCCTATACTTCTACTCTTCCTACCGAAGTCCACAGCCTCATGAGTTCCCACATTAATTTGTATCTGCCACTTTTTGCACACTTTGCTCGGCTGTCCGAGTCCACCTGTAGACTTCCCGCCTTCTGTAGACGACATATCCTTCCACCGATCTTTGTGCCATCTATGAATTCAGGGACATTGCTTTCGGTTGCTTCAACCCCACTATATCAGGATCTGTAAACTTCTGGTTTATGTGAGCAATTCGGCACAATATATGAGAGAGAGGAAACAGCATGGGTCCGATCGAGTCCGTGGTGACTACATGGCAGACATAATCAAATTCATCCCTTTTGTCATTTTATTGATGTAACAGACTTCTAATTTTTGGAAAAGATGTTATTTTTTCTGCCCAAGACAGTATTCACTTGACAGGCTAAAATGGTAAACTGAGAGTCGTCTGGATTCTGCAGGATGTCCTGATATCCAGGCTTATTTCAGGTTTTACTTCTGGATTCTATCCAAATATTCCATTGATAAGAGCATGAATACAACTTTTTGGAGGGTTGTGGGCCAGCAAAATGGGAATAATTTAGTTTGCGATTCAAAGCAGCATAGATTAGTTGGACTGAAGAGTCTGTTTCCTTGTTGTATGACTTTCTGAAACTTCGTTAAGGTTGTGAACGATGAAGTCAGATCCTATTCCGTGAGCATTGTTTGTCGGGAAAAACTCAGTCAACCAAATCTATAAGCATCATTGATAGGGTCAAACCTGTTCGGAATCCCATGATAAGCACAGATGCGAGCATGCAACGCAGAGTAAGTTGCAGCTTGGCGATCATGTTATGAAAATAAGATAAATTCTGTAACAGAATGGAATGGTATATTCCTTTTGGTTTTGAAAATTCTGTTTGAAAGTGTGACCAATGACAATTAATTATCTTTCTGAAGTCTCTTGTAAACTACAATAACCAATAAGAATTAATCTCAGCAATTGTGGAACAGTCGAGATGTTGTGAATGGCCTCCATCTACACCTGTGTTACTAAACGGGTTTGTTTGCGAATGTTGATGTAGGCCAGTGGATAGTTCCTCAACAGTAGGACTATGAGGGACTTGTTGAATGCACACACTCAAGTGTAACCTGTCTACACAATCTTCCTAGTGCTGACATTATCTCTACAGATATGGAAACGAATCAAAATCGTGACGAAAGCGAGTACCTAATGTAAAAATTACATGTTAGATCTGTGTTCCTGTGAAACTGTGCATTGCCCTTACCTGAGATGACATATAATTCAGAAACTAAAAGGAAGCGAATGTAATAATCTTTAACATTTCAAAAAGTCCTGCTGGTCATGCTTGTTTTTCGGAGGAATTGGATATTTTAGAAGTATACGAAAGTAAACGCTGTTGACACGTGCATTACATTCCCAATTACAGGTCTGAATATGTCGACCCTCCTAGAAGACTGTGTCCAAATAATGTGGGAGTCCACTTTTTATTTGCTGGAGCTGCACTCACTCACTCACTCACTCACTCATTCACTCGCTCACTCACCTTCCGTTCTTCATTGATTAATTGGAAGACAAGGGACAGATCAATTCTCATTCGCTGTGGTATGTTCAGACTTAACAGGGCATAAACTCTTCAGTGTCAGCATTTTGGAGAAATGATAAAACTTATTGTACATCACCAGCTAAATGAGCTCCTTTTTCCTGTTTGTTTTACTATTTGCCATTAGATATCGACGATGCTGTATTTTCAGTATATATCATCCCGCACATACTGGCTTGAGAAATTGGTCTAGAATCATCAATGGAAATTTCTGCTTTCCAGGTGGGGACTGTGCTCCCACAATGGTCTTACGGCTTCTGGAGACAATGACACTGACAAAAGAGCAGCAATCTCTTTCCAGGATGGTGTATAGTATGGAGGGAAATGTGAAGTTGAGGATTGTACATAAGTCAGTGCTGCTCTCGCCTCCTCAGTGATGGAGTTTGTAATGGAAGGAGCAAGCTCGGTGACTCACTGCAGATCATCCTGTTGACAGTGCATACTGCAGCTGCAGGGCAGTAGATATTGCAGAAGGAACATAATCGAGGAGCGGGAACCTCAATCAAGTGAACTGCTCTGTGTTGGACGTTGTTGTGTTGTTGTGGCTTCGACATCAGCTCGAGTGTGGTTTATTCCACCATGGTGCTGACATGAAGATTTTTGGTTTTGTGGAGTTTCTGAAAAGTCACGAGTTGTGACAATTGTCTCAGATCCCCAGCTTCTGTCCTGTGTCGACAATCATTGTGTTAGTCTCGGTTCTCCAGTCCATCTTCTGGTCAGTGAGGAGGACTATAAACTCATGGTGGTGACTGTTCGGATGGTTCTATTTTCGGACAAGGAAACCACGATGGAAGCTGCATATCCATGAAATGGCACGTTGAGTTTCTAAATAAAAAAACACAGGAAGAGGAGGTAACTCGACTCTGCAATTGCCTAGAGGCATGAGTTGTCTCTCTGGAATGGAAAATTGCAAACGTTACTCTGCTTTTAAAGGAGGTGAAAGATGAAAATCGGGGAATTACAGATCAGTTCACTTAACATCTTTGAAGGGAAATTATCGTAATCTCTAATCAAGGAGGGAACGTAATTGAGCAGAAAGCCAAAATTCAGATTCCTAAAGGTGCAATGACGTTATCATTGTCTTTCCCAAATTAAAAAGAAATTGATTTGATCTCGCAATTGCAATTATCGGGACGGCTCTTGTTTGAGTTTGCTTATCATTGGAAGACCAAGTCACTGGAAGTGCGTTTATATTTTCCACATAATTTCTCCCAAAATAGGGCAAATGAAGTGAGGGTGGGTATAAAAGAAATGGCAGTCACTGGGTCAGGATGACCACTGTCCAGAACTGGTAGAAATAAGCCAGAATAGAGTATTTATCTCCATTCGGTGTTTCTGAGGTTTGCATGCGATGTATGTTCGCATTGACATTGTCATTGTAAAACCAATCAGAACAAATCTGGAAAATTAATTGAATATTGGAGACAAAGCCCACCAGGTGAAATGTAGTCTTCATTGGTCGTGATTATAACCTTTCCTTCTCTAAATTTTTTTGTAGCTTCTTCATCATCTGATGTGTGGATTTCTTTTCATTTTTTTCCCTTTTGAGAGATTATACCGTGAATGTAACAAATTCATCTCAAATTTGAAGGTAGCCCTTTGCTAAACTGCTGTTTTTGTTTCTGCTAACCACACATTCCATTCAAACCATCACAATACCGTTCTTGAGACAATGATGTCTATTCACCCTCAGTTGGTTATTCTTACTCGGAAATGCTCATCCTCATTTTCTCCCATCATTCTGAATTCCATGAAACATTCCCATACTGTCACTTAATCCATTTAGAGCTGAAAAATGTGTTGCTGGAAAAGCGAAGCAGGTCAGGCAGAATCCAAGAAGCAGGAGAATCGACGTTTCGGACGTAATCCATTCTTCAGGAAAGGGCTGAAGAAGGGCTTATGCTAGAAACGTCGATTCTCCTGCTCCTTGGATGCGGCCTGACCTGCTGCGCTTTTCCAGCAATACATTTTTCAGCTCTGGTCTCCAGCATCTGCAGTCCTCACTTTCTCCTACTTAATCCATTTATTACAAATCATTTTGCAAAGCTTCCTTTACCGACGATAGGCTATTCTGTTGAATACATATTTAGAAAGTTAATCCCTCACTTCTTTTGATAATGTCACTGATACTCCCTCTAACCTTTTATTTGATGCGTGGATCCCCACAATCTTTGCATGGCGTTCACTTCCCGAGACCGGTGGTTGGTATGTCAGCACAATGTCCGTTGTGTGAAGAAGCTCAGGGTGATTATGCAGCTCACAAAGGAAATTAACTATTCCTATCCCAGGAAATGTTTGAGTTATTGAAGTGCTCCATTTTATCTACCCGATAATATTAAATTTTATCTATAAGCTCTGACATATTCTTCATCTATATCCTTCCCACTATTCGGTGGTCGTTAGATCGCACTGAATAATGCAATTATATATTTTCTTTCTCCAGTTTTAATGAAAGCACAGAATCGAACGAAAAAAATCATAAAATACCTGGAGAAAATCAACAGTTCTGTCAGTATCTGTGGATGAAAACCTGTGTTGGCATCACTGAACTTAAAAACTTAAATCTCTGTCCTCTCCTCAGATACAGCCATGCCTGCTAAGTTCCTCCAACGATTTCTGATTTTGTTTCAGATTTCCAGCATCCAGAATCCTTTATTTTCTCTTTATCCATCCGATGTTGGGAGGCCGTTCGACTGCACTGAATTGCTAATTAATCTGACTGATTATAAATGTTCACCACACCTCGCACAAAGTCTTCACAATTTTGTGTTAACTTTGTTTTTAGTTTTCTTAACTTTATTTTGTACTATTGCCCATTTTATCTCCCATGTCTTTTCAGATTTCACTTTTGCAAAATGAGGATGTTACCTGTGAGATTCGGCCCTTTAATTTCGTGCCATACTTGTCACAATAAGTGTGCAGAGCATCTGCCTTGTTCTGTCTTCATTGTACATGCTGACATCGTACATACAGTCAACCTCACGATGACTGAATTCTCCCCTTCCGCTGGAAGTTGCTTGTCAGCTCTGAGCAGTTGTCGCAAGCCCAGTCAACGAGAAGGCAAGAGTGTGTTCTGGACTCTTGTTAATTCCCACAGAATAAATTGTCAATACCCTTCACCATGTTATATCCTAATGCTACTGCACTTCATTCTGCACCAGATGTGAAAGCCTCCCGATATTATGGCGCAGTGGGTGTCCGCTGAACAATCCTGCACTCCTCGCCTTCATCTAAATATGCTGCAAATACCAAAGATCTGCTGGACACCAGCAAAAGCGGCGTCTCCTCTACCTCCTGGGTTCACAGACCGACCACAGCTGCACATTCCAGTACCTCGGCACTGACCAAATTGGAAGACCCTGTTCTAAATTCTCTGAATGCCAATTCAAATGATGTATCGAAATAATATTACATTGGGGCACCACAGTGTCTTCCGATTGACCAACAGGTCATAAACTCGAAGATGAATATTGCGAGATTCTTTTGCTCTGTATTAAAGATATCCCACACCCAACAACCACACCCATTAACTGCACTGCCATTTTCTTTGAATCCACCTTTAATTTTGTTACTTAATGAACAATTAATAGGCCTTATTAATGTTAGTGAGATTTATTAAATCTCTTAAACTTAACCGATATATACAAAGCCTTAAAATTGCCAAAAGATATCTGAGATTAAAAAAAGTTTAAATAACACCATTTTTCTGAGATGCTCTGCTATTTATCTAATCTACATTTTTTTTAGGATAGAGAAGTGCACACATAAATTTCCTTTCAACTTCTGCACAGCTGTTCAGTGACAAATTATTAAAGGAAACTAGCGTCTAAAATCCCTTACTCACCGAAATCTCTGGATTGTATACTATTTCAGATGTACTACAAAACTGCACCTGAGCACTACAAATTACAACTGCGTGACAGCAAAGAGATGTATGAGGTCATTCCAACCTGCATTGGTTTGTTTGCTCAATCTATGCAAAATTTGGGTAGGAGTAATAACGAACTAATTAAGATCTTCACATTATGTTTCGACAATAAATCTCCACACAATGACTCTGACTCGACCAGTTATATAACGTTTTCCATTTAAAAGTTCATTTTCCTTCACCAACAACTTCACAAAAGTAGCAGGAGAATAGGACATAAGAAGACCCCGTCACCAGAGATTTTCCAAAACACCAAAATTTCATTCATGAAAGCCAGCAGATCTGCATCACTCTGTGTGGATACCAGCAGCTTTAACCAGCCAATAAACCAAACTAAAGAACGAAGATTAAGATATAAATTAACAACGCAAGAACTTCCCCATGAAGTAGAGTAATGGAAAAAAAGGTTTGATGATAATTTTCCTCCTCAGTGAATCTGAGACTATTGTAACTGTTACTGTATTCATGAAACTTCTTCGATCTTTTATGTTTAAACTATCCATTACACACATGTTAAAGATTCGGATATGCCGGTGTTGGACTGGGGTGTACAAAGTTAAAAATCACACAACACCAGGTTGTAGTACAACAGGTTTAATTGCAAGCACACTAGCTTTCAGAGCAACGCTCCTTCATCGGGTGATTGTGCTCCTACCTGATGAAGGAGCGTCGCTCCAAAAGCTAGTGTGCTTCCAATTAAACCTTTTGGACTATAACCTGGTGTTGTGTGATTTTTAACCTTGTACACATATTCAAAGAAGTGTCGCTGGACCCAAAAAAAACTAACTCTGCTTTCTCTCCAAAAATGATGGGTGACATCCTGAGTGTTTCCCGCAAGCCCTGTTTGCTTTTCCCACTGCACACTCTATTTATTTTTTCTGTATCAAAGTCACTTCGATTTTTAAAAAAGCCTAAGATTCGTTTTGTGAAATAACTACCAGAGCCGTGATTGAGCAAAGGACTTGTTATTTTTGTTCCAGACCAGAGTCAAATAAAAGTTGAAGTAAAAGATACATTTCACAAAAGACAAGAAAAATATAAACGAAGAATGAGAAACATCCTCTGCATTTCTCATTCAATGGAAATTCGTTCAAAAATAATCTTGGTTTTTCAAAGACCAAGATTGATCTGTTGTGCAATGCTACAGTTACTAAGACAGCAATGAAAGCGAAAGATTCTATTCTGGGGTTACCATTTCACTCTGGGACTCCAATGCAAACATTCGCTCAAGTTTACATTGACAAACTCAAGTTTTTTTTTAAAATTCAACCCGAAAACATATTAATTTTTCCAGTTGGGATACTGAGTGTCACCAGACGCTGCGTGATCATCTGAGTTGTGCAGTGCCAATGTTATCCTTGATATTAAATATATGAACAAGCTTTAAAAACCAAAGGTAATCATCGTTAGTGCGGAAGCACTGTCAAGAAAAAGAACTTCATCCATTCAGAATACCTCATCTGCAGATGGAATATTTGTTGATTTTACTAGTTTTACTCAGTTTATATTCCTAATCCATCGTGAACTATTTTCTCGATCTAATCCACATTCAAGAAAAAGCATATAAACAGTATGACTACAAGAGCTGTACATAGCCGCTAATTTCACAATGAATAACCCACATCCAGACTTCCCAAAACCTGTCCAAAATCTCATAGACAAGTCCGGCCTATGATGGACTGTTCCCTTTTGCCTGAATAGGTGCAGCTTCAAAGACACGCGAGTAATAAAAACAAAAATTGGTGGAATCACAAGGGTCTGGCAGCATCTGTGTGCAGTGTTTGCGTCTAGTGACAATTCCTCAGAACGCTCGAATAATGGACAATTTGAAGCTAATATGACAAAGCAGCCTCTTGTTTGGCCTCACATCCATCAATATGTATGCCATCCGCCACCAATACTCTGTCACAACAAGATGCACTGCAGCAATTCTCCAAAGGTCCTGAGACAATACATTCCAAACTCCGTGACCATTTCCAACTGGAAGCAAATGGACATCAGATACATAGGATCACAAAGACCTTCATACCATTGTGCATCCGGACTTGGAAATGTATTGCGGTTCCTTCAGTATCACCGATTCCAAAACCTGCATTCCACAACTGAACAGCACTTTGCGTTTTCCAACTGCACATAGACCTCAGTGATTTAAGCTCATCACCACCTCCTAAAGTGTAACTGGTATCAGACAAAAAAAAACCCAATAAGAACTAAATCCTGTGAATGAGTAATGAAGAAACAGCAAATGGACTGAGGCTTGATATGAGGAGAAAGTGAGAACTGCAGATGCTGGAGATCAGAGTCAAGAGTGTTTTGCTGGGAAACCATAGCAGGGCAGAAAGCATCTGCAATTACACCGCCACCACCCACCACCTGTTCCTCACTTATATCGATGACTGTAGCAGTTCGACTGTACCACTTTGAACGAGGAGGTTGGACAGTTCATCAATATAACTAACACCTTTTACACAGACAGCAAATTCACCCGTCACATCTCATACATCTCCCGCCCCTTCCTGGACCTCTGCATTACTGTCTTCAGAGACAAACTAATCATGGACATCTCCTAAAAGCCAACCAACTCCCACAGCTACCTAGATACTAATACAAAGTATCCATCCTCAAAACTACGTCCTGTAGAAACGATATCCTTCTCCCCAATTCCACCACGTCCGCCGCATCTGTGTCCAGGGTGACCAATTCCACTTTCGAAAATCCCAGATGACCTTCCTCTTCCAAGTTAGCAATTCCCCTTACCATCTGGTTATCGTTGCCCTCCAGCACATGTCCTCCATTTTCTGCCCCACCGCCCTTGTACCCCACCCGCCCATTGCAACAAGGACAGAACCTCCGCCGGTCCTCACCTTGCTCTCCACCAACCTCCCATATTAGCCATATATACCTCCACCACTTCTGTCATCTCCAAACGGATCCCGGCACCAGAGATATATTTCACTCCCCACTGCTATGAGCGTTTTGGAGTGACCATGTCCTTCACGACTTCCTCGTCACGTCCATGCCCCCAAACACCCCACTCCCCTCTCCTGGTACATTCCCTTGCCCCCACAGGAATTGCAAAATCTATGCCCACACCACTCCCTCATCTTCGTCCAAGGCCCCAAAGTATCCATCCACATTCGACAGATATTGCGCTGTGCCTCTAGCAGTGTCGCACCTTCGTCCCAGCCCCACCTCGTCCCATTTATCTCTAAGTCACCCAGCCCACAAGCCTCATTTCTCATGAAGGGCGTATGTCCGAATCGTCAATTCACCTGCTTCTTGAATACTGCCTGATCGGCTATACTTTTCCAGCACCACACTCTTGATTACATTTAAAAAAAAAGAAATGTTCGAAGTTAGACAGATTAACTGTCATCAAGAGAGTAACTGCTATCGCGGAAGACGGTCAATCAAAAGCACTCAGTATCAGATGTATTTGTTTGACATGAAATATCTTCGCTGTAAAAAATAGGAAGACGACCCAGGAAGATCCTCCAGCCAAATGAAGAAAAGTACTCCTGACAGCAACCGTTGTTTGGCTTTGAAATAACTTGGTGCGTATTTATTTAATTCTAACAATCGAGTTGGAAGTAGATAAAAGCATTTTAGAGAAAAGATGTGTAATGTTTTAAATAGTTGTAGGTTATTGACCAATTGACTTTGCTTTCTTTAAACAGTGGAAATTGGAAGTTATCTATCACTCATATTTTTACAGATTTCGAGGAGCGGTAAGCTTTTCCAGATGTTTAGTTTAATTAATGGATAGGGTCATGGCCTTATCGTAACAAGTGTATTCGAACTGGTTTATACTGAACCATAAATAGCTAGACGAAATTTCCAAAATAAACTCCAAATATGCGGGCAATGTTGGCATGACAACCAATTGTTGCCATTCCATCATTGCCAGTAAAGCAAATAACCACCTAACTGTTCTGATCCCAATTTGATTAAACTTGGCCCACGGTCGTGTAAGCCTTGACATTACAGGTGTCAAGTTAAAACAATATTGTCTTCCGAATGAGCCATAAATTCGACCAATCTGTAAACTGCAAGTCTGGACACTTACACATTGGAGTTGAATCCTAGAGGTACCAGGGGGCAGGGGAGTTGCATGAGGATGGGAAAGTGAGAGATATGGAAATGTTAATGGATGGAGGCATGACGGCGGGTAGAGCAACAGATCTCTGAGTGCATACAACATAAAACTCGGCAACAGACAACTAATCAGGATGGTGTATTTTACTAGACCCAGTAGTGTGAGCTATGTACAATATTAGTTTATTTCATTCATAATTAGTTTCTTCAAGCCAACAACTTATAAATCAGAGATTACTACATCAAGAAACAAAGAAATGAACTCTAACAATGAAATAAACCTCAATAAAGGAAAAACTCTTGTAGCCAAAGTTTTCCTCCGTCCTCCTTCTTTGATTACCCAGAAAACTCCTCAGTTGATGCATTGGAAATGGTGGCGACTGCACACCACCTGATCTAAGCTGTTGGAAACATGGATTCAAATCCTAACTTATATACTTGGAATTACTATTTCATTCATCCTCTGTCCTACGTTTTAGAGATTTCACGATAAAATTGGATTATTTGCGTTTTAGTCGTTGATTCTCATTTCTATAGGGACAAGAACCATTCAGTTATCACTTTTATCTTGGTAACTTCTCGACTCTTTATCTAACATTTTGTACTTTCATATCTTCTACCGAAAATGTCAGTATGAAACGTGGACGTTTCAAACTGTTCAGTTTACTCCTGTCTTCCGTACTTGAGCACGCATGTCAATAAAACCAAATTCGAATTCTATTTTCCAATCTTTGCCACCAAACTTACTATTTCAGTTCTCAAAATGATATTGTGTTTTCACAGATACATTTTCAAACTAAAGTGATGAACAAAGGAACTATATTTTCGTCCATTTTTCCAAAGCAGTGTATATCGACCTTATCCCCCTTGTACTTCATGTTGTATGCTTTACATTTGGATTAGCATGAGCTCTCCCTGTGTTGTCTTTCCGAGAGAGGCCAACGCAGACTTAGTTTGTAATGAAGCAGAAATTGCTTTCGAAACAGTTCAACTCTTTCTATGTCATGGACATCATTTGCAATGCCCGTCTTTGTTGTCTATCCCTAATAGCTCCGACTGATTGCTTGCGTTCAGAGGGCAACAAAGAGTAGTTGTGTTGAACCTGAAGTCACTTGAAATACCTGAAATAACATATTTCCTCCCACAGTCATAAGTGTTATGATGTTCATATCTTGGTGTAAAGAGTATCTGCGTGATGTCTGTTTGTAATTTCCAAAACCTTCCAAATTCAAACACTTTATAAGGTGATTAGAGAAAAAGAAGTCCATCACTGACAGAAGAGACAAATCTTTATCTTATTACTCTTTCCTGTGACAAAGGAAAACAGCACATGTGCCATGTTGCACATAACCACATGAAACATTTTTGCTCACTCCATGATTTGTAACAGTCATCCCCACTCTTCAGCCCCAGCCCCATTCTCCTGCCCCAACCCCATTCCCCATCCTCCAACTCTGATGAAAATCAATGACCATTCTCCCATAAACCCCCGAGGCATTGTCCACAAACAAGAGAGATGCAGTGACCTTTTCCACACGCCTCCTGAGGCCCAGGAACCCTTTTCCCGTTTACTGCAAAGGCGGAGATGGAAAGTTCAAAATCTGATCTATGTTGGTACACAATTGTCTATAAAACCTCACAGACTGCACTGACATCAGTTTCATTCCGATATCCGTCTGTGTCCCCCTTTACCGGCTCGTGCATACAGTGCACTCATCAGTACATCATTGACGTGCTGCAACTGCTTTTAATCACTGGCGGTAAGCTTAGTGACGTGTGAACATCGACCCACGCACCGACGCTCAAATTCCTTGGAGGCCCAACGTCTGCCGTCCATTCCACCAGCCCCGCACCTTTTTTTCCGATTGGCGAGAGCCAGCTGGGTCCATTGTGAACTGGACCACGCGCACTGTTTTCTGTGTCTCTGAGATTCAGGTGTGAGTGTGAGGTTTCACTCTGAAGAAGGGAAGTAATGGTCGAGATGCTCTCCTCCATAGTTCGCACATATCTCGTAAACCCATAAATCAATCTGCACTAGAACTGGCTTTACAGTGAGTAGCAAAAGCGAGGACACCTGCAAACAGGCTGGCACCATTCGGTTCACATTGTGAAAACGACTGACGGTTCTGAGGAAGAATCAGACTCGAAATGGCCCGAAATGGTAACTCTGATTTCACTTCACACATACTACCAGATCTGCTGCGCTCTTCCAGCAATTTCGGTTTTTTGTTCGTGAATGAATACTGTGTCTGTGTCCTTACAAGATGTCACTAACCTCCACGAACTTGTCGACAGCATAATGGGGGCAATGGTACGACTCTGGTCCAGGGGAAGCATGATGGAGAACACAGGGAATGAAGATTACTCCAACAGCAAACTAATAAGTAGAAAAAAATACATGAGTCTCTCCCCACACCATCATGTCCCGTAATAGCAGCGTCTGACCCTCTCAAGGATAACGCTAAGTAAGTTTGTGATTTCAAATAACCTGTTGAACAATAGCCTGGTGTTGCTGACTTCCGACGTTGTCCAACCGATTTCAATATTGGCACGTCCACATCCGACTTTGTGAAGTCACTGAAGAATTCCGAGCCTTTGGCCTCTTGTAGTGATATGGGTTTAAGGCTGGTTCATTTCAGAATCTGGATGATGTAACTATACACGTGTTTATAGTGGCGACTTCAGTGATGAAAATGCCCTTGAATGTCAATGGAAGATGATTAGAGTATCTGCTGTTGTAAATGGTCATTGCCTAGCAATTGTCTGTAAGAAGTCCTAAAACTGGATCTTGTCAAGGTTTTCCAACACATTGACATCGATGATTTTAGTGAATGGGAGTATATGATTGTGGAAAGTGATTCACTGATCAGTTTAAGATAGGAATTATTGTGTTTCTGGACAGTACATCAGCAAAGGTTATAAGAGATAAATGTACTAGCTTTTAAACGTATGTCAATGGAAAAATAAGAAATTAATTGCATCTTCCTGATAGTCTGAAACCAGACAAACGATAATGGAGAACGGAAAATTGCAGAACTATGAAGCGATTACTTCAGTGCCGTCTTAACAGAAACCGATATGAAGATAAAAAAACAACCCAGCAAAAGGAGAACAACTAAATTTGTTGAAAAATGAAATACAGTGTCTCTAGTAAGTAAACTGATTTGGACAAATAATTGGGACTGAAATTAACGGGCAGAGAAAAAGTAAATATAAATTTATCAAATGTGTATAATTTTTGAGAAACCATCCTTTCCACAAATTGTGGAAGAACAATCGATGGAATTCATTTGGATTTTCGGGATGTTTTTTGATGGAACCCCAAACCTACTGTGTAAAATAAAAGCATATGTGATTGGAGACAACATATGAACATGGCTTTATAATGGCAGACCTAACAGGAACCAGTTGAAGGCAAAAATGGGTGTTTTTGCGAGTGGAAGGCTCCCCGAATATACTGAGATTGGTGCTTGGGTTTCGTCTGCTCACAATTCACACCACACATTTGGCAGAGGGAATCAAATGTAATATATCCAAGTCTTTTAATGGGATACAGCTGGGGTTATGACTGGGTGAACAAGATGTTAAAAAAAAGCTCGAAGGTGACTGAAACAATTACAGTGAATGGGCAGATATACGCCAGATGAAGAACAACGGAATTAGATGTGACTTTGTGCATTTTTTTTGGAAAAGAAGTAGAAGAGCAGCCTACCATTTGAAAATCTGAATTGGTGGGAAATTTTGATCTATAATGGGACCTACATACCCGATTATTTTTAAATTACTCTGCGCAGGCATCTGAAGTACATGCAAGGCAGCGAGTTCTGAATCGAGAAGTCGATTCTGACAATATTCATAGACCACCAAGTGGGCCGCTTTTAACCTGAAAAGCATATGGATCTCCCTCAACACCAGTCACTGAAATTAATATTGCAGGGACAAAAATAAGGCAGGAAGACAAATGGTTAAAACCTTCATTGAAAGGAGAAGTGAGTAGAGGAATAAAAATAGCTTACTGCAGCTTTACAAGCTTTTGGTGAGACCTCATCTCGAACATTGTGCAATATTGTGTGCAGTTTTGGTCTCCGAACCCAAAACAGACAAATCTGGCATTGAAGGTGTGCAGTGAAGGATGACCAGACTGGACCTGCAGAATGACAGGTTTGTTTTGGGAGCAGTGTTTGGGTGGAAAGGGCTTATATTCCATGGCGTTGAGGAAAATGAGTGGTGATCTCAGTGAAATACAAAAAGCTCTGACAGGGTGAGGAAGATTGGTAGCATAGATGATAATTCCCCAGGCTGGGACGTCTAAAACAACTGGCCACGGTATTAGGTACAGGCAGGCTACACTGCATTGAGATGAGAATAAATGTCTTCACTCAGAGACTGGCGAACTTGGAGAATTCTCTGCAACGTAAGGTTGTCGAGCGAAGGAACTGAATACAATAAGGATTTCTAAACACGAAAGGGATGGGAGCGACGACGAATATCATACACAGATGGGGATCGGCCATTGCAAAATTGAATCCTTTAGCACATTTTAAACACGAAATAAAATACAGCTGATCCTATTTCGTAGTTTCTGATTGTTAATCATATTAATGGACATGGACATTGTGTCCAAAAAGTGCAGTGAGGAGATGTTCAAACATGAACGAGAGTGGGGAGGCTTAATATGTTGATTGGTCTAATACTTTCCGATGTTTCTGCGTTGTCTGTAGGAAAGCTCTGCAAATGTTGTCACAAGCTGTCAGAAATAAGGGAGGAGGTCTCTGCAGGGTGGACAGGACTGTGTTTCCTATTCCCTTTTGGAACTGAGGCTGGTGCCAGTTGCTCTGTCCGATTTTGAACGAGAAGACCTTTGAGCACTTTGATACAATTGAGTGTCTTTGTTGGCCGTTTCAGAGACCATTGAAGAGATTATCCCACGTCTGTCTGTCTTGCCTCAATTTTTGGTCAGAACAGGAAGCACTGGAGATTTGCTTCCTGAAACTACACTGCTGAAGCAAATTGTTGTTCTCAATCGATATTTGTTTTAAAGTCAATATTACTGACAACAGATTTTTGATTTCGAAAGCCGATTGATTTTTCTGACTTGCACCAACTAGTAAAGTATTCGCCTGGTCTGGATTAGGAATCCAGTGACATTTCCAAAGCTGCGACATCTCCAAATGGAGACCTGTCGGAAACAGCACTGAGCAGGTTATTTCTGTGCTGCTTCACAGCTCTGTCAAAAAAAACTTCCACCAATTTGACTGTCGTGATGGGACTGAGGGTGTGCTAATTAGTGGAATTATAATTATTCTCATTTTAGCGGACTGGACATAGCTGACCAATTTTTCACATTACCAGGTAGATGTCAGAGTTGGAAATGGAAGGAAACAAACTCCTCAAGGGCATGAGTTGCTATGCATCATAATTCTTCACCCCTAACGCAGGAACAGTGTCAGGCCCTATTATATTGTCGTATCTGCTGTGTTCAGCTGTTTTGTCATGTCGTGTGCAGTGCATTGAATTGGGTGAAGACAGGAGTCTGTGATTCTGTGGACATCATGACAGGGGTGAGGTGAATCATCCAATCAAGGCTTCTTCCTGAGGGTGGTGCAGATACTACATCCTCGTCCTTTATACTGCTGTACAGGGTTTTTACATTATATAGGTTGGGAATATTTGGGCAGCCCTCCTCTCGAATGAGTTTTTAAAAGGTTTCAGCATTATTGATGACTGGATGTGGCACAACTGCGAGCTTCGAGCTGATCTGTTCGTTGTGGAAACGTTTCGCCTTCTCTGTCAGATGTCAGTTCTGCTGTTTTGAATGTATGCATTTAAAGGCGGTCACATTGATGGGTTGCCATCAACTTCAGGTTCACATGTTCCTGACCCTGGCATGTTCACTCACACTCATCACTGAACCATAGATCGGCTTGATGCTAATGGTAGACTGATGGAATATCCCAGGCATAAAGAACAGGTTATCATTGAACACAATTCTGTTTCTGCTGCTGCTGTAGTGCACAGCACCACATTAATACACAGTTTGAGGTTCATTCTCCGCAGTGCAATTCCGCTGTTGTCGTTAATTCACACTGAGATCCGTTTTCCCATCAGCTCTGTACTCAGTGATATACTTTGGTTTCTGATATAGTCAAACTTTCATTTTAATATATTCACCGCTGAGGATCTCTCCATGGTGTAACACTACCAGTTTCTTTCATTGCACAAAATACTTTAACGTAATCTTCTGATTATTATCCCTTCCGGAAGTGCTATTTTCGCTGTATACAGGGAAGGTGTTTCCCTCTGTTTCTCTCCCTGAGTATGATTAAAAGCTCAGTAGTGGCAGTGATGTCAGTCTTCCGTCGTTCCAGAACCAATGGAAATGTGCACTTGTGGTATTGTTCACTTCCCGGTGGATGGCGCTTTTGTTGCACGAGTGGTTTGAGCAGCTTTGATGCTTACATTTGGAACTTGTTGAAAAACTGAAATTGCTAGAGAAGTAAGCAGGCCTGGTATCATCTGTGGAGTGGAACAGATTTAATCTTTCGGTATAGTGACCCTGATTCAAATCTCCCAGTTTCTCCAGCACGTTTAGCTATTGATTCAGATTTATATGGTCCACATTTCTTTGTTTGACTTAATATGTCTACTCGACAATCAATTTCTGGAGAAACTTAGCAGGTCTGCCAACATGTCTGGAGACAGGGAATAGACTTAACGTTTCAAGTCCAGCGTGATACTTCTTCAGAACTGAAAACGAAAGGAAATTTGACTTGTTATACCTTTAGGGAGTTGGAGGAGCGATGACGTGAAACAAATGGCATGGAGGCAGAATGCAAAACCCAAATCAGCTTTTATTTGAGGTGAAAGAGAAACATTTGTAAATTGGGTGCAAATTCACTTGTGAATGGTGCAAGTGAAATGATGCTTCATCCGGAATGTCTTTGTTCGCTTGTGAAGAAATGAAGTGTGAGTCAAATATCTGGCGTTCTTACTTCTTAACAACAGTTTTAAATTTCTTAGATACATGTAACATCCTGTTTTCTGCGTCCCACTTTCCTTAATCGGGCTGAGGTGTTTTCGTTCAATTTTCCAGTCCTCTGGGACTCTCCATGACTCCATCGATTCCAGAATGATCATCAGCAATGCCTCGATGATCACCTCAGCTTTCACCTCAGAAACCCAACGTGTTGACCATCCGGACTGGGTGATATATCTGCCTTCATGACTTTGCGATTCCTCAACACCTTCTATTTAGTCATCGTCTATAAACTCACCTCTGCCTCCTGACGCTCTCGAAGTCCCGTCAGGCTGGACCATGAAAACCTGATGCAGACGTTTCTATTCAAATACTCTGCCATTTCATTATTTCGCATAAGTACTCCAGACTCATTTTCCAACGGTTTGTTTCCTTTTACTTCCCTCTCTTCTCTGTTATTTATCTAAATCCCTCTTACAAATCTCTGTAATATTCTTAACAGGCTGGCTATACTATTTCATCCTCTTCCCCCATTGCTTTCATTTATTATTGTCCGCTGGTATTGAAAGTTTTCCTCATCCTCTGGATTGCTAATAATCGTCAGCAGATTGTATGCTTTTGCGATTGGTTAATTGTTGTCTCTGAAACCCTTATAACTCCATATCATCTTGTCCTCCACTGAGTACGTTTTATCTCCTTGGGATGAATTTAAGCTGTGCATCTGATTTATCCCGAGCAACTCCTACCATTTCTGGTTCACCGTCTACCCTGCTCTGTTCCCTCTTTCAGTTATCACTGGCCAGCTGCTCCCTTTTGTGCTTGTCTTTAATTTGAATAAGTATAATCGCTTCTCATCCAAGAGTTAGCAACAGGTTTAAACTGAGAGGGGGAGATTTCAGAGCTGGGATACAGAGAACGATTAGAAGATTAATTAATTACGTACAAAGAGAAAAAGAAAGAGACAGAATATAGACGAGGAGAAAATAAATAAAATATCAAAAAACGAGGTCATTGACAAAATTCGACAGACTTCCTATTCCTTTTGGCAATGCCCATGTACTGTGATATTTTGGAAGGTGTTTGCACAACAGGGGAACATGTTCAAGTGTTGTGTTTGAAGCAACAACATTTATCTGGAATAATATGACAAACAGCAGTTGTTGACAGAACATACCAGGTAAAAAATGGATTAACTGAAATAGCTTCAGATAACAGAAGCAAGAATTTACAAGACACATTTTAATAATAATGCGAGTTTCCAGTATGGAATCCCAGAAAAGGGGAACGTTAAGGCATCAACACAGAATTAAGGGATGTTTTAATGTTTTATAAATATTGTAAATCTCATGGATCATGTTTTTTGTGACTGTATCTCTGTTGTTCATTCTCACGGTCTTGTGCACATGTAGACAAATTTATCTATCTTCAAAAACACATTAAGCAGTTTGCATTAAATCATTTTCCTACATTCTATTTCAAATTAACCTGATTTGTTTACACTTCCACGCGCCATTCCTTGTTCCAAGTTTGTTCTGTTCTCTCCCTGTATTTTATTTGATTCTGTCTATCAAAAAGATATTGGTGACTGTGAGAAGGCACTTTATCACTTTCCATTCTCCACAGACACTATCTCCTATTCCTTTCTGTCCCTAAACCAATGACACACATATTCTGGCTGTGACTCTTAAATCCTCATGAACTAGGTCATTGCAAATGTAAAATTTACTTCTGGTCGAAGGTCAGAAAATCTGAGCAAAGTATATGCAAACCGTGCAATATGATGTTTACAGCTTTACAGGCAAATGATGAAAATCCATTGTGTTAAAGAGTCAATGTTGCCTTAATGAAGCAGTATGAGGGAAGTTCAGAGACATTCACACTTGTGTATTTTTATACGTGTTCAGGGTAGTTGTGCCAAGAGGCAGTTTTTAGATTGACAGCTGTTGTGATAGAGGAGATTTCAGTATAGTGACAGCATTTCAATTGGCTTTTAGGAATACAATTACATGGATCAATGCATGTGGATCACGCAGCAGAAGAATTCAGCCTGTGAAGAGAAAGCATCACCTTTCTCCTTTCGCTCAAACATTTGCTAAAATAAATGGAAAAGGGCAATAAGACCAATAGCAGACGATGTTATCATCCCACACAGATCAGGTTACATTATAAGGGTTATTGTGAAAAGGGTTAACTGGAACTGTTTGTTCAGTGACTGTGGTTGATTTCAGTCTCCATGGAACCGAACTGTGTCACGAGAGTACTTAACTTTTTTATGAAAAGGTGGTTTGTTTCAATGTGTTATCCCATAGTATCAGCAGCAGTAGCATCATCAACACGATTGTGATCAGCAACTCCAGAGAGTGGGAGAGATCAGAATCTGAGAACTAGACTGGAGTGTTCCAAAATGGACCATAATCTGATAACATTAGACTGGAATGTTCCAACAATGGTCAGGAGTTTATCCTGGGGTCTTCACTGTATTTCTAAGGATTGGTTATGGTTATCTTTTCGGATAGAATGTGTACTGATGATTATTCAGGCAGGTTACTATCCCATCCTCGCTATTGTTGGTGTTCCAGGTAAGTCTGTCTCATTGCATGTATCAATTCTGTAAATCATTTTTAACGCGATCATTATGTCTATTCTCTATATTTGGCAAAAAAGTAAGCTATTGTATTCGCTTCAAATCACAAAGTCAATGCCAATTCCATATGATGCATTTCCTTCACTTACAAGTGCCTGGAGAGGAACAAAAATTTTCATAATCACCGTGGCCAATTTGAACCTGAGTTGATTTATTTCTCCATATTCCCTGCATCACCCAACTTGTCCACTACTACCGCCACAATATTCCCAGTCTTCACTACTGCTCCAGTGCTGTTCGTAAGTAAAACATCATCGATTACTTGCTGTTGCAGTTCTCTTTTGGTCACTCCCCCAGTTTAAGTACTTTGATCACAGACTTATTCATGTCTCTCTCTGGAACTATACAAGTTGGAAACTGTGAAGCTGGTTTGTTTCTTAAATGACACAGCTTTGTGTCTTCTATTTCAGCATGAACTGTGACCTCAGACGAGGCAGACGACTGTACTGTCAGCGACCATGAAATAACAGTTTCATTCAACTTTTGAGATCCTGGAATTTTCCGAGCAGGAGTGGTTATCATGGACATTATCTTGATGATGGAGTGCTTTGATGTATTCACACGGTCACAATGTCTATTGCTGCCCCTCGCTGACGGGAAAACAATAGTTCTAGCTCCACAAATGAAGATACAGAACATCTGCCAGAAGTTTGACCCTATAGAGTGACTGGTGAAAATTAGAAATTGTGAGATTAGAAATACAAAAGAAAAGCTGTCCAAAAACTAATTGAATTCAAGCTTGGGTAAGATACTCACCGCATGCACCCCATCGCCGAGTGTTCAGGGAGATGGCAATAGAGTTAACGACAGAGTAATAGATTCACACAGCACAGAAGCAGACGCTTTAATCCAATCAGTTCATAATAACCATAATCCTAAACGAACCTGCCTGTACTTGGCCTTTATCCCTCCAAAATTTTCAGATTTCTGGACTTATCCAAATGTTTGTTTTTAATGATGTAAGAAAGAATTGTGGAACATCCTTCAACTAGCTGTAGAATCTGGAAATTCGGGTTCCAGAAAATTGTAAAGAAGATATTGTATCCTGAAATATTTTAAAGGGGAATGAGTGGGAAAGCTGAACAAAACTAAATATTGGGCAGCTTGGTGTTAATTATGAGCAAAATATTAGAATATTTTCGAAGCAAAATGAAAAACAGTCACATGGAGAATCAGCATATAACATGGCAGACAGAGTCAGCTTAACGACACAAAAGGTAAATCATCTTTCAGAAACCCGTGGAGTTTGTCGTCGTTGCATCATCAACAAATGAAAAGCAGTAGGAGTGCTGCATTTGAATTTACAGAATACGTTCACATGGTTGCCTACAGTTGAGAGAAAGGCAGTTGGTAAGGGGGAACATACGAAAGGAAGTGAGAATTATTTAGTGGAGAAACTACAGATAACCGCACCCTGGTCAGGACTGAAAGCAGTTACTCATTGGATATCACATGTATCAGAGTTGGCGCCGCAGCAATTTGAAAGGCAGATGCATGATTTGGTTGTGAGCAGCAGATAGTATCCATCTCGTTTCGTATTGATTAAATGGTGCGAGGTTCGAAAGTGTTGTTCAAAAGGACATGCATGAGTCATGAGTCATCAAAAAATCGTACATATCGGGTTGTAAGTATTTGGTGCATTATGTAGTATAGGGCATACATCTGTTTGCTGAGCTGTAGGTTTGATATCCAGACGTTTCATTACCTGGTTAGGTGACATCATCAGTGGCGACCTCGAAGTGAAGCGAAGCTGTTGTCTCCTGCTTTCTATTTATATCTTTCTCCTGGATGGGGTTCCTGGGGTTTGTGATGATGTCATTTCCTGTTCGTTTTTTGAGGGAATGATAGATGGTACCTAGATCTATGTGTTTGTTTATGGCGTTGTGGCTGGAGTGCCAGGCCTCTAGGAATTCTCTGGCACGTCTTTGCTTAGCCTGTCCCAGGACAGATGTGTTGTCCCGTTCGAAATGGTGTTTTTTTTTTCAACCGTGTGTAGTGCTACGAGGGAGAGAGTATCGTGGGTTTTGTGGCTAACTGGTGGCCGTGTAGCCTGGTGGCTAACTTTCTTCCTGTTTGTCCTACGTAGTGTTTGTGGCAGTCCTTGCATGGAATTTTGTAGATGACGTTGGTTTTGTCCACGGGTTGTACTGGGTCTTTTAAGTTTGTTCATTTTTGTTTGAGAGCGTTGGTGGGTTTGTGTGCTACTAAGATTTTGACGGGTCTTAGTAGTCTGGCTGTCATTTCTGAAACTTCTTTGATATATGGTGAGGTGGTTAGGGTTTCAGGCTGATCTTTGTCTGCTTGCCGTGGTTTGTTCTTGAGGAATCTGCGCACTGTATTTTTTGAGTATCCATTCTTCTTGAATAGCCACACACGGATGAAAAAAAATCACCATTTCGACTGGGACAACACATCTATCATGGGACAGGCTAAGCAAAGACATGACAGAGAATTCCTAGAGGCCTAGCACTCCAACCACAACGCCATAAACAAACACATCGATCTAGATGCCATCTGTCAACTCCTCAGAAAGCGAACAGGAAACGATATCACCACAAGCCCCAGGAATCCCATTCAGGAGAAAGACATAAATAGAAAGCAGACGACAACAGCTTCGCTTCACTTGGAATTCGCCACTGATTATGTTACATAGCCAGGTAATGAAACGTCTGGATATCAAACCTACAGCTCAGCAAGCAATCCTACCCCCTAAACCTCAACATGAGCTACAAACCTTCACAAACCTTACATTATGTGGTATGTTGTCCTTCATTGTAAGATGGTTGAAGTACATACGTAAAACGATCTGCCTGCAATTGTTGGACCTTGATGAACGTTTATTTGGGGCATGCACACAGATTTGACTTCAAGTTTTGTGCAAAGATTTGTCGCTCGTGTGCCTGTTACAATGGTTGTGCATATATTTGTCGAGATGAGCAATTTCTTTGCAGACGCATCGACCCCTGCCTGGGTGTAGTTCTTGTCATCTGAGTGTATGGTGACTAGGGACAGCTGAGCGCGGCTCGTCGCTCATCGTGATTGCGGATTGCTTGTTACCTGCCTGTCATGAATCCCAAGTGGCGAACACTTTATTTTTGATCACGTTTGAAGGGAGTGATCTCCTTGTCATCGTCACTGATATTCGTGCCACGAGGAGAGAGGAAAGAAACTGAAAGCTTAACCTGTAGCCCTGTGAGAGAAGAAGAGATGGTAACTTTGAATGTTGAGTGTTGCTGAGGATCATGTATTTCCAAAAGAGACATTGATACGATGAGAATTTCAATTCCAAACTGAGGATGATTGATTTGATTTATTGTCACATGTACCCGAATACCGTGATAAAAGTACATTGCTTGTGAGCAGGATAGGAAGATCATGGTCAGCAAAAATATACAGGTCATAGGGTGAGTAGAAATTTGAACAAAGTAACGCACATAGTTTCACTGCACAGAACGTGCACTTGACAAGATCAACATGAACAATACTATCATTATTTGCATTTAGAGTCTCATTCATCAGTTTAATTCGGATTTCCTAAAATCATGTAGCTCTGTGAGCTCCATGGTTATTGAGAGAGGTAGAGGCTCTGAGTAAACTCTCCCCACATTAATATGCACTCGGTGTGTGTCAATCTGCAATGAGCATCATGTACTTACACAGTCCTGACAGCAGCCACAATAACTTCATTCTGAAACAGTTAGCCATTCCCACCGGCTTCTCATCGACATGGAGAGCACCAGTCTGTTTTCTCGGCGGAGATATCTCCTAGAGGATTCACACAAAAAGTATTGCTTCCCTCCTTACAGCCAGGAAACCACGTTAAAGTCCATGTGTGCACCAAGAACACTGGAGATGCAAAGAAAAACGTGGAGCAGTCTCTCTCTGCAGCTTCTGCTCCATTATCTGTGAATATCTCCTGGCTGCTACTCTCTCTGAATTTTCTGTTGAAATTTTTCCTCCTGGATTGAAGAACTCTTTTTGAGAATACGTGTCTGAGTTTTCCTTTTTGCCAAGTGGTGTGTTTGGGGGAAGTACCTTGATTGGAAGTTTTAATTCGTGATAGATACTGTATCTGGTATTCTATTATGTTTTCCAATCGAGATGCCTTCATCGAAAATACTATTTATTTGTTTGCATTTCATCTGTGGTACTTAAATAAATGGTGTTTTGCTTTATGCTGAGTAATTTCACCAGTCACATTTTGTTTTGATTATCAACACGTTAAATTTAGCAGATTATAGAAACGTGTTGACTTGATCCAGAACTGATCCTCACAGAGGAGCAGGAGTGAGTCACTTGACACTTTCAGCCTTTTCAACTCGGCACTTAGGCTGACCAGATTGTGCGCTCAGCCAACTTTCTTGTGTGAATCCGCGATTCACTTGCATGTCAAATACTTCACTTATGCAGTTTTAAATCAATCTTAGCACAAAGGCAAGATAAACATCTCGGGAAGAGAACTGCATTCCAATGGTTCTTTTCGAACTTCACTGTAACCCTCTTATAGAATCAGAACTGCATCCAACACGGAAGCAGATCCTTTCGTCCAACCTGTGCATGACGAATAGATAGAAGAAAGTGAGGACAGCAGATGCTGGAGATAAGAGTGGAGAGTGTGGTGCTGAAAAAGACACAGCAGGCCAAGCAGCATCAGAGCAATGGGAGAATCGAAGTTTCGGTCAAAAACCTTTCTCCAGGAATGAGGCTTGTGAACATGGCGCCGAGAGAGGTGTGGGGCATTTGTCGTAATCATTTTTCCAAGTGTAACTGGGTCAACCTTCACTGTTTCCTCTGACAGCACTTTCCGTACAAGAACAACTTTCGACGTGAAAAAAGTTTCTCGAATATATTTTCTAAATCTTTCCATGCTCAGCTTCAACCTATGGCATACGGTTTTGGACTCCACTATCTTGGGAAACAAAACTTGTTGTCAAGACTTTATAAATCTTTATAACGTCACTCCTCTGCCTTAGATACTCCAGGGGCCAATCCTCTGCCTATTCAGCTTCTCCCTGTAGCTCAAACCCTCCTGTTCTTCAACATTCTTTTCAATCTTCTCTGCCCCCTGTCAAGTATAACAACATTGTTCTTTTAGAAGAGGCAGCCTAATTGTATGCAATATTCTTAAAGTGGCTTCACGAACGTCCTATACAGGTGCAATATGCCGTAGCAATTCATATAGTCAGTACTCTCACCAATTAGAGCAAGTATCCCAAATGCGTTCATCACTACTCTCTCGACCTGCGACTCTACTTGCAGGGAACTGTACACCTGCAGCCATCTTCTATTTATTCAGCAACACTCCTCATGTCCATAGCATTCAGTGTATAATTCCAGCTCTAATTTGCCTTTCAAAAATATAAATCCTCATATTTATCGAAAATAAACTTCAACTGCCACTCCTTGTCACATTGGCCCATGTGATTGTCGTTCCGCTCTACACTGAGGTAATCATCTTCACTGTCCGCTACACCAACATTTTGATGTAATCTGATAATTTACTAACCATGCCTCCGATATTCATGTTCACATAGTTGACATGAAACATGAAATGCAGTGAACTCTGTACTGATTCCTGCAGAATACCCCTGGTCACAGGCCTCCATTGAGAAGAACGACCCTCTTCCTTGAAGCCAATTTTGAATCCGATTACCTCGCTCCCCTGCATCCAATGTGACCGATCGTTTCTAGTCTGATTACCAATCGGAATCTTAAGAACACTTTGCTGACGTTCACTTAGACAATGTCTGCCAAAGTGCTTTCAGAAATCTTCTTTGTCACCCCTTCAAAAAACTAAATCAATTTAATGACATATGCTTTCCACAGCCCAACCCATGCTGACTGCTTCTAATCAGTCCTTGCTTTTCCAAAGGCATATGAATCCTAACCATCAGAATGCCCTCAGATAACTTATCCATCACTGACGTTAAGCTCAACAGTCGATCGTTCCCTTCCTGTTCCTGTTTCCATTTCTAGTCCCAGCACTCCACTGGTCACACCAACAGATGTGACATAGGTCTCAGACGGAGTCAGGATCAGTTCTGGATCAAGTCAACACGTTTCTATAATCTGCTAAATTTAACGTGTTGATAATCAAAACAAAATTACTTAAAGTGTATGGAAAGGAGAATGACAAACTGTGTGGATATTTTTGATTTGAAGGTGCTGGTGTTAGATTGGGGTTGACAATGTTAAAAATCACACAATAACAGGATATAGTTCAACAATTTATTTTGGAAGCACAAGCCTTCGAAACGCTGCTTCTTCATCAGTTTGTTGTGGAGCAGAATCATAAGATACAGACTTTCTAGCACCAGGAATGCAGTGTCACGGAATGTAATATCGAATGAATGCAAATTAAATCTTTTAACTTTTAGAATGACCATTGTAGTTTCGGTTCCTTCATACTTCTTATTGGATGTGAAAGTTTCAGGAGGGTTTAGGTGTTACTGAGGATCATAACTGCAAGAGATGTCATTGGTTGAGAATCCTGATAGAAGGAAAGGATCAGTTGGAGCGTCCGGTAGACGCAATTTACAAGAGCGAGGGGATGTGACAGATGGCAGTTATAGGAAGGGAGAAAGCCGCACATGCTGTCAGGCAGATGGGTGGGTTCCAGGAAAGGTAGGAGATGTAGGTGGCAGTACAGTGGTCTTCTGTGGTTATTCCCATTAATAACAAGTAAGCTGTTTCTCAAAATATAGGTATTGATGGACTTTCAGGGGAATGTACGAAGTTGCTGGTATTAATACAGACACTAATGTAATGAGTGTTCCGTTAGGTTCCAAGCGATCGATTATGTCAGGGGGCTGTATAACAGGAGGCACAGATAGACGTTTCTGTGGCCAGCGGCGAAAAATCAGAATGGTGTGTCACCTCCCTGTTGTCAGGATCAAGGATGTCTCAGAGAGGATGTGGAATGGTCTCAAAGTGGAGAGATACTAGGAGGAGGTACCAATGACGTAGGAAGACAAAACGATGAGATTCTGAAGAGAGCATAAAATGTTTGGCAGGAATTTAGAAAGAGGTCCGAGAGGGTCGTGGTAGCTGGATTACTCCCGGTGCGATGAGGTAGTGAGGGTAGGAATCGAATGAAAGGGCAGATGAATGCATGGCTAAAGAGATGGTGTAGGGAAGAAGTATTCACATTTTTGGATTACTGGAATCTCTTCAGGGATAGAAGTGACCTTTACAAGATGGACGGACTGCAGCTAAACGAGGGAACTAATATACTGGCAGGGAGATTTGCGAGAGCTGCTTGGGAGTATTTAAAATAGAAAGGGGGTGTGATGGTGAGACTAAGGGAGATACTGAGGAAAGTGATCAAACTGAGACGGATGCCGGTGAGAAACGAAACGAGCCAAATACTCAGGAGAGGCAGCAACAAAGCAGAAAACAAAGTAGGACTAATAAATTAATCTGACTTTATTTCAATGCAAGAGACCTACCTGAGAAGCCGGATGAATTCAGTGCATGGTTAGGGACATGGGACTGGGATTTTATAGCAATTACAGAAATGTAGCTCAGGTATGGACATGACTCCCACCTTCATGCTCCAGGATACAAATGTGATATAAAGGATAGAAAGGGAGTCAAGAGCGGACAGGGAGTGGCGTATTTGATAAGGTTTAGCATTATAGCTGTACTGATGATATTGCCAGAAATGATCCAGTGAAGTTACTTAGGCGGAACTGAGAAATAAGAAAGTGATGATCACCTTATTGGGAGTGAATTATCGACTCCCTAATAGTAAGCGGGAAATTGAGAAGCAAATTTGTAAGGTGATTTCAGTTATCTTCAAGAATAATCGTGCGTTTATGGTAAGGATTATAAATTTCCAAGAATCGACTGGCACTGCCATAGTGTGAAGCATTTAGATGGAGAAGAATTTGTTGAGAGTGAACAAGAAAATTTTCTGCGTCATTATGTGGATGTACCTGCTGGAGAAGGTGCAAAACGTGACCTATTCTTCGGAAATAAGAGATTGTAGATGAACCAGATGTGAGTAGGGGATTACCTTAGGGCCAGTGACCATAATTCTATTTACTTTAAAATAGTGATGAAAAAGGGAAGAGCAGATCTAACAGTTGAAGCTCTAAACTGTAGGAAATCTAATTTTGACAGAATTCTGCAAGAACTTCCAGAAACTGATTGATTGCAGATGTTCGCAGGTGAAGTGACGGCTGTTCACTTGGAAGGATTTAGAAATGGGATAACGACAGTCCAGAGACAGTATATTCCTGTTCGCGTAATAGGAAAGAATGGGAGGGGCAGAGAATTCTGGGTGACTGGATATATCACGGTTTTGGTGAATTAAAAAGAGGTAGCATTTGTCTGGTATAGGCAGGAGAGATCGAGAGAATGCTTAGAAGAATAAAAGAAAGAAGGAGTAAGGCAAAGAAGGAAATCAGTAGAGCAAAAATGGACAGGAGATATCTTTTGCACTTAGGGTTAAGGAGAATCCAACGAGTATTTACAAATACATTATGGACAAAAGGGTAACTCGTGAGTGAATAGTGCCCCTCCAAGCTTAACAAGACTGCCTTTGTGTGGAGATAGTAAGGACAAGTCAGGGAACTATAGACCGGTAGGCATGACGTCGGTGGTGGACAAAACTGTTGGCGAGAATCCCGAGGGACAGGATCCAAACGCATTTAGAAAGGATTCGGAAATAGTAAAAATGACTTCGTGCGTGGGAAATTATGTCTCACGCACTGGATTGAGTTTTTTTTCAAAAAAGTGACAAAGACGATTCATGCGGACAGAGCGGCAGACGTGATGCAAATGAACTTCGGTAAGAAGTTCGACAAGGTTCCCCATGGGAGACTTGTTAGGAAGGAGAGATCTCATGAAATGTCTGGAGAACTAGACACTTGGATGCAGAACTGGATGGAAGGTCCAAGACAAAGTTTGTTGGCGGACGGTTGGTTTTTCTTTTTCAACCTGGAGCGCTCTGATGAGTAGAGTGCCACGTGGATCGATGGTGGGAACAATTCCCTTCGTCATTAATACAATTGACATGCATTTTAACGCAGGATGAATTTTCAGAACACACCAAATGTTGACATTCATTCTAACGTGATCATTATCAGATGGGCCATTGGGCTGAGGCGTGGCAGACGGAGTTCAATTTAAATAAATCCCAGGTGTTTAATTTTGCGAAAGCAAACTTTATCAGGATTTATACACTTAACTGTAACGTCTTAGGGTGTGCTATTGAACAAAGAGACCTTGAAGTTCGGGTTCATCGTTCCATGAAAGATAGGAGAGTGAAGAAGGCATTTGGTATGTTTTGCTTTCGAGGACAGAATGTTGAGTATATGAGTTGAGAGGTCGTGTTGCAGATGTGTCGAACGTTTGTTCAGCCACTTTTGCAATATTGCGTGCAATTCTAGTCTCTTTCCTGTCGGAAAGACGTTGTGAAACTCGAGATGGTTCAGAAAAGATTTACAAGGGTGGTGTCAGAGTTGGAGGATTTGAAATATGGGTTAAGGCTGAAGAGGCTGAGGCTGTTTCCTCGGAGCGTCGAAGGTTGAGGGTGACCTTTTAGAGGACTATAAAAATCACGAGGGACATGTAGAGGATAAATAGATAAAGTCGTTTCCCTGAATTGGGAGAGTCAGAACGAGAGGTCATAGGTGTAGGGTGACAGGGGAAAGACAGAAGAGGGTCCTAAGGGGAAACATCTTCACACAGAGCGTGATGCGAGCATGAAATGGGCTGCCATAGGAAGTGGCAGACATGGGCACAATTGCAACATTTAAATTGCATCTGAATGGACTTATGATCAAGAAAGGTTTAGAAAGATATGGGCCAAGTACTGGCAAATGGAACTAAATTATGTTGGGATATCTGGTCAGCATGGATGAGATGGACGGAAAGGTCTCATTCCATGCTTTACATCTCTATGACTCTATCACTTTATGTAGACATCAGAACTTTTTTTGAAGTTGCAATTTCGTGCTAACTTTTAACAATAGGTGATATCTCACTCCAGACAGTACACTGTAGGTATGAAGTTAAAGCCTGTCTGTGTCCCAATATTAGGTCAGACTGATTGTACCTAAAAGTAAGAGGAACGGATTCATGCAGGTTTTGAGCAAACGAAAACGTAATTGTGCAAGTACAAATTCACCCCACAAACTGATATGTGTGCAGGTGCGTGGGGAGACCCTGTGAGTGTGTGCATCTGGGTGTCTGTGTGTGTGTGGGGGGGGGGGTGGTTCGGTGTAGATGTAAGCGAGTGGGTGCCTGTGAGTGAGTGCCTGTGAGGTAGTGCGCGTGTGGGTGTGACTATAGGGTTCTTATATGTGAGCATATGAGAGAGAGAGCCTGTGTGAGAGAGAGTGTCTGGTGAGAGTGTGTACAGTGTAGTGGGTTCAGTATAGTGTGGCATGAACGTAAGGTCCCGGTTGAGGCCATCCCCATCGGGACCAAACTTGGCAATCAGACTCTACTAAGCCACTCTGCGTTTTGCTTGTCCCGAAGTCTGCCTTGGAGGATAGTCACCCGAAGGTCCGAGGTCAAATGCCCTTCGCTGTAAAAGTGCTTCATGACTGGGAGGGAACACTCCTGCCTTGTGATTGCTCTGCAGTGTCCAATCATTCTTTGCTGCAGCCTCTGGGCTCAATCTCACAAATGTACCATAATCAGGGTATCCTTGCATGCAGTGTATGAGATAGACCACGTTGATCAAGTCACATGAATACCTGTCACCGACAAGGTGGGTGGTGTGCTTAAATGTGATGGTGGCATCCGTGTCGACACTCTGAAACTATAGAAACGAATGAATGGATATCACATTCTGTGCCTGACATTCCCAGGAACATTGTATAACTGACATTCCCCAGCACATTCTATACACCACATTCTGTAGCTGCAACTCCCGACAATATTCTGCACTCAACTTTCTGTAACTGACATTAGCCAGAACATTCCATTCCCAATATTGTACAAACAACATTTCCCGGAATATTCTGTAACCGACATTGTATGGAATATTTTATACATAACATTCTCCAGAACACTGTATAACTGACATTCCCCAGAAAATTCTATAGCAAGCATTCACTATCCGACATTTCCAGAAATATTCTATAACTAACATTCCCCGGAATATTCTGTACCAAACATTCTCTACCTGATATTCCCCAGAACATTCTGTAACCAAATTTCTCCATATAATTCTATACCCCACCGTTCCCGGAACATTCTATATCTGACATTCCTGGAAGCATTCCATAACTGACATTCTCCAGAATATTCAATTACTTAAATAATTTGTGAACGGCCTGATTTGAACAACGGATAAAATCCCGAAGGAATAGTACCCGTTCCAGGGAGAAGGAAATACTGTTCCGAAGTCTCCTCATGCAGTTCAAGGGGTGAAGACTTTATCCTTGAGTTTACATTTGTCCACGACACAGGATTGAGGACAATTGAGACTAAAAAACAGAAACTCCCAACATCCGTTTATCTTCAGGACAGTAACGTTTTTACCCTCCGCATTAGGAACCGTAAAGATTGACCCGAGTCTGCTCCTGAATGGGCGAAAGTCAGGACTGCTGATGCTGGAGATCAGATTCGAAATTAGAGTGGTATTAATGAAGGGCTGATGAAACGCATTTGCCCGAAACGTCGAATTTTCTGCTCCTCATATGCTGCCTGAGCTGCTGTGCTTTTCCAGCACCACTCTAACCTCGATTCTACTGTTGTGTAAACGAGTGTGTGGCAATACATGAGAAAACATCTGTTCTTATGGATGCGTCTCTGTGTTTAGGAAGAGATGGTTTCCTGTGTTTCATGACACATTTTTGTCAGGAATTCTAATCTTGCCATTTGTTTTTTGTTTGCTCCAATTATTTCAGTAAATCTCTGAGTGAAGTGACGCATTTGAAAGTCTCACCGGGTCATCAATCAAACTGATAACTTTGCCTCCAAGGTGATTACAAAATGTCTGTTTTTCTTTCTTACAGTAAATGCATTGACGATCTACGCTCTACTTTATAAAGATTGTGGATTATCTCCATGTGTCAAACGTTACCTGTGGGCGATGGCAGTGACGGACCTACTGGTCATTATCCTCGACCTGATATTGAGACATATTCCCATCGTTTATGAGGAACAATTCTATTTCCTGTCCTCCATCCCTGTGTGTAATATCCATGCCGTCCTGCTTTTTACAGCTATTGACTGTTCTGTTTGGTTCACCGTCACTTTCACCTTTGATCGGTTTGTGGCCATTTCTTGCCAGAAGCTTAAAAGTAAATATTGCAGTGAGCAAACGTCGTCTGTGGTTCTAGGATCAGTGACTGTGCTGAGCTGTTTAAAGAACATTTTCTGGTATTTTATGCTCACAGCTCGGTATGTGCTGGGCAACATTCCCTGGTTTTGTCATGTAACAATCGATATTCGCTTCTCCCCTGTCTGGATCACAATTGAGTTCCTCCACCACATTCTAACCCCGGGTGTCCCATTTCTCCTGATTCTGTTGCTCAATGTTTTCACCGTCAGATACATTTTACTGACCAGCAGAGCCCGCAGCAGACTCCGGGCTCACACCAATGATGATGCACAGACTGACACGGAAATGAGAAACCGAAGAAAGTCCATCATTTTACTGTTTGTGGTCTCAGCCAATTTTATCCTGCTGTGGTCGACGTTAATGGTGTATTCTATATGGAGGCGGATGCATGAATTTGGGTTTAGGTCTGTGTCTCTAGATTTCTATGTACAGGAATTGGGCTTCATGCTGCAGCTCCTCAGTTGCTGCACAAATACCGCAATTTATGCCGTGATCCAGACTAAGTTCAGACAGCAGCTCAAAGATATGCTGAAATATCCTCTAAACCAAATTCTTCAATCAGTGAAAATCACACATTCATGAATCCATCCGGGATTTTCTCATCTCAGTTCAATGAAGTCGCCTGTCATTATGATAACAACCTGATGGTAGCGCTTATTTGGCTAACCTTTTCCCACAGGTTGGCGGTAGTGGGGGTTATGATGGTGGGGTTACAGGGACATAGTTCATAGTTACAGGGACATAGTTTCAAATCGGGGGTCGGGTGGGAATAGATACCGTTCCACTGACTGTATCGATGACTTCAATTTGTGAACAATAATAATATAAAATAGAAAAGTGCCGAGCAGAAAACTGGACAATATGGTTGTTGGAGTTGAAGAAACTGTGCTGATCATAGAAAGCCTTAGGCCCAGGTCATCAGGGCAGGGTTGGGGACCGGAGACTGAACTGAGTGGTTACGATGCAGTTATGTCCTTGCTTTCAATTCTGTTTCCCACAGTGAGATTTAATCTTCGGCAGAATTCGTCTCTATAATATTCCCCCATCGCTAAACAGCTACATCCGTTTCTCGATGTCTTTCTGTCTCTCCATCTCCCACTCTCAACTCCTCCCTCCTCCTTCCTTCTCTTGCACGCTCCCCCATGTTTTTTTCTCGTACTCTTTGTCTCCTCATTTCTCTCCCTCTCTTACTGCACACTATCTCTTTCTCTCCCCTCCCCCTTTCAGTCTCTTTTTCCTCCTCTCTCTCTCTAACAACGCATTGTGTATCACACTTCCGCTCTTCTCTCTATCCCACAACATTTCCCTCACTCTCCTGCTGCCGCTGACGTGTTCCTTCCTTTCTTTCTCTCCCTCATCTTTCCCTCCTCCCACTACGCACGTCTTTCTATCCTCAATCGACCCACCCAGATCAGCTCAGCTTCTCCCGCCATCTCCCGTCTGTTACTCAGAGAAAGAGAGAATAACAAGCGAGAGAGAGTGTTTCAGATTGAGAAGGAGGGAGAGAATGCTATTTTGTCAGAGGGAAAGGGAGACAAGGGAGAGAGAAAGAGGCAGATAGAGGGAGAAACCAAGGAAATGAGAGAGGTAGAGGGAAGGGTTTCAGAGACAGTGACAGCATGAGAGAGACAGTCAGCAGGAGGGAGAGAGAGAGTCACAGAGAGGGAGAGAGTGAGTCAAGCAGAGGGAGAGGAAGGGGGAGAGAGTCGGACGGAGGGAGAAGATCAGAGACAGAGAAGGGGTGGGGCGAGAGGGATGGGAAGGGAGGGATAAGGAAGACAAAGAGAGAAGGAGAGTCAGAGAGAGAGAGGGGGATAGTGAGACAGAGAGACGTAAGAGTGATTGATAGAACCATGGCACGGAGAGAGGAGAGGGGCGAGATAGAGAAATTGGTTGTGTAGGAGTCAGAGAGAAAGAGAGACGGGAAGGAGAGAGACTATATTGGGATAAAGAGTGGGATTGGGTGAGAGGGAGAGGGAGGGTGAAAGAGAGAGAGAGGGAGAGTGAAGAAAATTAGAGAGTAGGCACAGAGAGGGAATGAGGGCAGACAGTCAGAATTTGGGACAGAGTAGAGCGGGGGGCCAGAGAGAAAGGAGGATGAGAGAGATGAGGAGAGAAAGAGAGGACAAGAGAGAAAAAAGGGAGAGAGAGTGGGAAGACAGAGGACAGGTGAGAGGGAGGGAGATATGGAAAGGAGACGGGCGAGAGAGAGGGAGCGGGTAGCGACCGTGAGAAAATAGAGGGAGTGGGAGAGGTGCAGAGAGAGAAGGAGGGGCGTAGAGAGAGGGAAGGAAAAGAAAGACAGTGGGATCTGGAGAGAGTGAGAGACAGGGGAATAGGAAGAGAGGAAGGGTGGAGACAAGCGTGGCGAGAGACTGGAGTTAGGAAGAGCAGAGCGTGAGGAAAGAGTGAAACAGAAATCGTAAGGGCATCGGGAGAGTGAGAAGCGAGCGGAGGGAAAGAGGAAGGGAGAGAAAGGGGATGGGGAGAGGGATGAAGGGGAGAGGGAGACGTGTTGCAATGGTACCGAGACAAAGGGGTAGAGAGAGTGAGGAAAGCAGAGAGTGAGAAAGAAGCGCAGACAGAGAAGAAGGGGTACAGAGAGATGGAGAAGGAGAGAGGTGGCAGGGGGACAGACATAGATGAAGGAGAGTGAGATGAAGTTTGAGAGAGAGGGAGATGGAAGGTGTGAGACAGAGAAAAATGTAGGGAGTGAGCCTGGGAGGGGAAAAGCGAAGGCCTGGGAGCCGGTGAGAGAAAGAAGGGTAGAGGGAGGGGTACAGGGAGTTCGCATATAGAGAGCGCGAGTTAGGTAGTGACAGAAAGCCAGAGGAGTGTGAAAGAGGGTGGTCTTAAAGCGAGAGTGACGGGAAGAGAGGGAGTAGAGAGAGAGAGTGGGGGACAGAAGGGGAGGTTGACAGAGAGGGAAGGAAGACAGGGAGATTGAGAGTTGAAATGGAGAGAAATAGAGTGGGATGGTGGGAGAAAGAGGGATTGGTAAAGCAAGAGAGAGTTAGGGAGAGAGAGGTTGGGGGAGAGACTTTGATTTGAAGGAATGTGGAGAGAGCTAGTGTGAGAGGCGACACAGAGAGATAGGAAGGGGGAGAGGAGAAGAGAGGGTGAAGGGAGAGGGCGGGGAGAGAATGTCAGAAGGGGGTCAGAGAGTGGTGAATGTATGAGAGAGCGAGATAGAGATGAAGAGGGATTGAGAAAGTGCGAGAGGAAAGAGAGAGTGAAGTCGAGAGAGAGTTGGTATTGAGAGTGGGGATGTGAGTGAGACATTGAGAGGGAGGGGTGACATTGCGAGAGGGTGGGGAGACAGAGGGGAAGGGAGTGAGACTGACGGAAGGAAGGGAGACAGCGAGAGATGGGGAGAGAGGGGGAGAGTGATTTGATGGAAGTCGGTGAGGTGGAGATGTAGTCAGGAGGAGGGGCTAGAGAGATGTGGAGTGGGAAGAGAGAAATTCGGGTAGAAAGACATATAATGGGTTGTTTCTCGAGAGGGAAGTGGAGTGAGGGGCAGGGAGAGATGGAGACAAAGGGAGATGTAGGAAGAGGAGTGAGAGATGGAGTGGATGATGGGCGGGACAGATAGAGATGGAGTGTTTCCGAGAAAGGCGAAAGGAGGGAGGGAGGAAAGACTGAAAGCGTGTAGGAGAGAAAGTAAAGGTGGCTAGAAATAAGACAGGCAGAGAGAGGGGAGGAGACGTATTCTGAGGGGAGAGTGAGGTAGGAAGTATGGAAGAGTGAGAGGGAGGGGGAAGAACAAGAGAGATAGGGAGAGAGAGATAGAGTGGTGGTAAGGGAGATTGGGAGTTTGGAAAAGTAAGGGAGATAGAGTGGAGGAAAGATTGTGGGTTGGTAAAGAGACTGGTGAGAAACAGGAAGAGAACCAAAGGGGGAGAGAGAGGGGAGGAATGATAGATTTAGAAAGAAAGAGGTTGGGGGGAGAAAGGGGAGAGACAGACAAGGAGTGAGAGAGGGAGAGCGGCGAGAGAGTGAGAGAGGAAGGGGAGAGAGACACTGGGATTAAAGAGGAATTAGAGAGATAGCGAGGCGGAGAGAGAGAGGGATGGAAGACAGGAGGGAGAGGTGGAGAGACAGAGAGAGAAATGGGGCGAGACAGAGAGAGAAATGGGGAGAGACAAAGAGAAAGGGAGAGACAGTGGGAATGTCAGTGAGAGAGGGAATGGAGAATAAGAGGGAAGAGATTGAGAGAGGCAGAGATCGGAAGAGGGAGACAGAATGTGAGTGAGAGTATGGACGGAGAGAGAGTCGGTTGCAGAGAGTGGGGAGAGAGTGAGTGAGAGAGAGAAACGCGAGGCAGAGAGAGAGGCTAAAAGGGAGTGACGAGACCGAGATAGCGAGGTGGAGAGAGGGGGCATAGAGAAGGGGATAGGGCGGAAGAGATTGTGAGAGAGGAGCTAAACGAGAGAGAAAGAGGGGAGGAGGGATTGGGTATAGAGAGTCAAGGAGAGAGAGTAGAGCGGACAGAGAAGGGAACGAGGGCGAGGGAACGTTAAGGAGTGCAGAGAAAGAGGGACTGGCCGAGATAGAGTTGGGTATGGACAGTGAGATTATCGGGGAGAAGAAAGAATGATGGGATTGAGAGAGGAGAGTAGGAGTGTTATGTACGTGTAGAGATAGTGTACCTTTAAGAGAGTTGAAAAGCGATTAAGGACGGACAAAGCGCAGAGAGTCCTGAATAATGTAAGAATGCACCACTTTATTGAAACTAATATCTGCAGTTAGGTTGCCATGAAACAAAAAATAAATTCAAATTCGGCCAATCGGTTTCAGTAATGTCCCAAATACCAAATTCCCATCAAATTTGAATTTAGTATTTTGATAATATTAAAACCAATGAAATATTCCATAAAAAGTGGGTTAAAAATCCAGCAATTTTGAATAGCTAAAGAGGGAACTGCTAAAATACCAACACAAGCAGACTGCTCATTGAAGAGCTCTCAGAAAGGTGACGATGTATGGAAGGGGGTTTGCACAGGACAACATCGAAACCGACCTTACAGAGGGCAGTCTACACAGGAGAGTAGAAAAAGCTGACTGGTTTTGAAACTTGAATTTTTTTGTTAAATTTTTATCAAAAGCTTTTTTTATCAGACTAGTTTTGTAGATTGGGAGGGTAAAAATATAGTCTTAGGAGAAAGGACTTGTAAATAGTTTTGATTTTATTATTAACGAATAATGTTGTTAACTTTAATTTAAATTTTGACCTGTGGGATTGTTCATTGCTTCTTGAACTTTAATAGATTACATTATGGGGTGCATCGTTTCTGTGCTGCTGGTTTGAATTAGCAGGGGGTTTTAACCCCGTTCCGTAACACTAATGGTGACTGTATATCCATTGTCCTTGTTTGTTTCACTAAATACAACACGTCACATTGATCCAATTTCGGGTCATGAGCCCAAACGCTCAAGGTCTCTTTGTATCTTTGATAACCTTCTTCACTGCCAAATGTCATTTGCAAACTAGTTAAACAAGCCTCCTCAATTATCATCCAAATTGTTGATGTAAATAAAAATTAAAGCACCTATCCATTCTTAATCTTTCCTCACAGATTCCAGTCCGCAGAACAACCCTCCATATCACCCTGTGTCTATTACTGTCAAGCTAGTTTTCTTCCAAGTTGGCACGCTCTCCTGAAGTCCACGTGATCTCACTTCACTAAGCAATCTACAAATGCAGACCCCTGTTAAAGTTTGCACGAAACTCAATGTATACCACTGCTACCACTATGTTTTCAAGAATCGTTTTTATTTATGTCCACAAATAAAATCTACCAACTTTGTCAGGCCGGATTTCCAAGAAACAAATTCATGTTAACTTCACCTGATCAGTCTTTACCTCTCCAATTGCATGCAAATCTTACCTCTGATAACCCCCGGAAACAACCGTGACTGATGTCAGACTTTGTGATCGATGGTTCCTAGGATCTTCTTTGCACACATTCTTTAATAAAAATCAGTATATTAGCAACACTATCCTTTTCTGGCATGTGACCTGCAGATCTTCTTTTGAATAATCTCAGTATTGACTACGCTCAAGCTTTCAGGAACTTTGCTTCTGGCGATAAATCGTACAAGTAACTCTGCGAGGACCCCACAATTTCTTACCTGACTATGCACAACGTTCTGGGATACAACTAAGCAGTTCCTGGAAATGTATTTACTTTCATGCTTGTTTTAAGATTTACAGAACCTGCTCGTCTGCACTGTGAGCTGTCTTCAAGCCACGTAAATTTATTTACCTTCGCTGGTTGGACATCCTTTCTTTGTCCACTGTTAAATTTATATCTCCCATCTCCTGTAATTCTAAACATGCATTACCTTTTTTTTTAGGCGAACTATTTTGTCCATTGATGCACTTTTCCTCTTGATGTATTGTAGAATTTATTTGCATTGCCCTTTTGTTTATCTGCTAAGGTCATCTCATATCTATTTCTGCCCTTCTAATTTCCCACTTATTAACGCTCTTATATTCTTGAAGAGATTCATTTGACTTTAGTTGTCTGCACCTGCTGTATCACTCGCCATTACTGTTGATTCGAGTCACGATATCTTTGTTCACACATTGTTCACTACTCTTCCTTATTGTTCACTCTCAGCGGAACATAATGTCCTCAACGCTCGTTGTCTCACGTTGGAAAGCCTCCCATTTACCAGACATCCCTTCACATGCTAATATACTGTAATTAAGAAATGTAACTTTTATGCGATTCCTTTTGGTTATCAAACTGATTTTAATTCATTTTCCTATTCATTCATGGGATATGGATGCCTCGAGCTAGGTCAGCTTGTATTGCCTATCACTAATCTTTCATTGGGAAATTAAGAGTCAATCACACATATCGAGTCACATTTAAGATAGATTAGGTGTGCCAGCATTTCCCTTCCCTAAGGTTTATTCGTAAATGTTTCCAACAATTAAGAATGTATTATGTTGATGAGTTGACCCTTAATTCTAGACGTTTGCTCAATTCAAATTCCACCATCTAGCATGGAGGCTATGAACCCGATTCTACGGGTCATCACCTGGGTCTCTACATATATAGTCTCATAATAGTATCACCAGGCCATCTCCTCGAACAAACTAAATGAATTATGATCACTGGTCTCAATGTCCTCCACCATTAAGTATTCAGTCAGTTGCACAGCCTTGGATTATTGATATAAAATGTAGAGATCATTTGGAAAATGGGAAAATTACACTGTCACAATTGTTCGGTTGTAATTCAGAAGAAAATATGGATGCATAATTCGAGATATCAACTCTATCTTTGGAATGATTTGGAATTTGAAGACTGTGAATGGTTCATATCTGCTTGCACGCCCGGCCATTAACTATATTGGTTTGTACGTTTATTTCACACACTAAAAACAAGGCTTTGATCTGACATTTAATGTTGAGTTCATTTTCCAAAATTTCTCACTCAAACATTGTATGTGTGCGTATCAAGTGCAAAATTCTTAACAGGTTAATTGATATATTACGTACTGTTGAGTACCTGTTCCGATATAGTAACTTCCCATAAGCACATGTTTGGCAAAGATAAATTCACGAGAAGAAATGATCTCGCACGCAATTTGAACGAGCAGAAATAGGGCCCCAAGTTTAAACTGTAACACAGCAGGGGATAATTGATTCCACATCCAGCTTCAAAATGCCAGTAACTATAATTACCTGCTCTGCTTGTACTTGACCTCAATCAATCAGTCTCCTTCTATTGTTCGAACGTTTTGTAAATAATAAGTGCCCCATGGCCTCACACGTTGTTTACCCTCATGGCATACAGAAGACAATTTGTAACCAATGTATGAAGCATTCTGAAGGATCAAGAAGACTGAATTCTTAAAGCCATACTATCGTTGAATGCCCCATTGAAAAAAATGATTACTCAATAAATAACGATAATTTTATTTGACTATAAGTGCGCATTCACTCTTACAGTTTTTCAGTACACTTTTTCCCCAGCATGACACACCTCCATCTTTAGACATCAATTATATTGTCTTATCCTGCCACGTGTATTAATTTCCAATTTAATAGCTGCAATAAAAAATTCCATTTTAAAGGATTGGGATTTTCATCCAGAAGTTTTTTCTCCAAATACTTATGATCAGGAAATAAAAATGTCTTAGAAAAATTATGAAAAACAAATAGGTTGAAATTGCGCAATACCAATAATAAACTGAAGACTTTCTTCTCTGTTGTGGAATATTTCTGTGGATAATTATTCAATTTACTTGAAAAAACATAACCAAAGGTCTTTCTTATGTCTCTAATTCTTCTTGCAAGGGAGTATAAGAGACATCCACGTCACTTACATCTAAAATCGTTTTCAATAACTTTGCGTAGACAGGGCTGAATAACACAATTTGCAGGCTGTTTTATGCCTTATTACTATTCTTAGATCACTGAAATTTTCTGCACATCGTCAGCAGCTTACTCGGTGGAACAAACACATTGTGAAAATTTGGTGTAAACCTCCGTTAAAAAAGGTCACTCAGTCCCAGGAATCATAGATCGTTACTCTTCGTCGATGACATCGGAAACTCCCGAATTGCTTTTCATTTGTACATCCTGATTGCACGTTTGTCCATGTCAAAAATTATGGCCCAGGGAATGATAGTTTGTGCTTTCCAAAATCTCCTCTCAGCCATATTTATCACAAAACACCACAAATGTTAGAGATGTTCCTTGCGTATGCGATTAAAAATCACGACAAATATACAGCACAGAATGTGATAATCAAGAAATAAATATATTGATCAGTCTTTGAAACGTGGCTGACAATTCATAGCAAATAGCATTGCTGTAAATTGTACAGTTCATTCTGTGTCACCATACTGAAATTATCTTTATTCTTTCAGAAAAGTTGTACATACGTGTATCCTCGAGGAAATCCAACTTGCAGGAAAGTATCCGGTTTTAACTTCTGAATGTGTTCTTCCAATCGTGGTATAGGACATTAATCACACATTGTAATTGCATTTACGTTGCGATAATCCACATAGAACAGTTGGGAACCACCTTCTGGATTTGATTTTGGAACCATTAATCTGGTGAGCTCCAGTTGCTACATAAACTTTCATATTTCTGGCTGTCAGCAAGTGTTCACTTTCTTTTTGAACCATTGCAAACTTTAGAGAGTGAAGTCTATTCGGATTCTGAATAACCAGAAAAAATCCTTTTTCTATACATAGATGTATACCGAATTCTTTATTAGATTGATACTTCCCAGCTTATTCTCACATATCTCATAATGAAATTGATATAACAGTTTGAGGTAATTTTGAACTTCCTCTGGAGGAATAATCAAATATGTTCCCCATGTATTGGCAATTTCTTTATTGTCCAATTTAACTCGAGGAATGTCGAATTAAGTATCGTCTGAACTTAATTCATCAGTCTGTGTTGTAACCAATACATCATTCTCATTTTGATTTCTTTCGCAATCAAAGAATCCTTTGAGCATAATCACATCAGCAAATCTGATAGATTTCTTCCTATATGCGCTCTTATCAAATAATTAATCTCGCAAAAGTTTACTTTCATGTCGATAAGCCACACAAAAACTTACCGCTCACTGGCAGCAATGCTAACACTTTATTTACGCTAGGAAAATTGTGAATTTATGATTTCTTGCCTGCTTCCAGTTCCATCGCATGCTTTGCTTAATTTCTAATACTGTTCAGCTCACTCATCCGCTCTATTTAATCTTCAGCAAACATTTGACAAAATGCCAAAATATGTGATTTGTGAAACTTGCCTTATCAATTCCTTCTGAATTAATTCCAGTGGTCCTTTCAATTCATGTCCAAAGTATAATTCATATGGACTGAATCGAGTTGGTTCAATCGTTGCATGCCTAGTTGTAACGTCTACAAATAAGTTCTGATATTCCAATCCAAACGCCAGGAACTTGATTTATTCCAAAAATATTCAAAACTTCGTTGAATAACTTTGATGTAAAATTTGATCCTTGATGCACCTGTATTCCTGTGAGTAGTCTGTATCGAGTTAAGCAAATAAAATCGTGATTAACGCTTCTGCATTACTTTTAACCATGATACTGTATAATGAAATGGTCACTGGAATTGTAGGAGACACATTCATTATTCTTATTAAATATCGATGCCACTTTCTGCAGTCTGGTTCAGTCTAATGTATTTATTAAGCCTTTTCCAAAAAACGTTTCGCAAATGCAACAAGGTATTAAGTATGCCGATTGTAACACTGCCGAAAAGTTCCCGAATACCTCACACATATGGCGTGCCCAGCAATAATCACGGTAGATCCTTGCATTGTCCAAGACAATAAAAATGCATTTGTTTTTAAACTTGTATTTTCATTACTCCCAAATGACCTGTTTTTGTGATTCATGTATTACTCGCAAAACCTTCTTTCTGCCACACTTCCTTAATGCTACTTGATGGATTGTACCTATTTCTCATCCTCATGGTGGTCTCAATGCATGATCTCCACTTTCTCACCAAGGCTTCGTTTTCATCGTAGTGGAACTTTAGTATCCGTCCACAGTCTTATTACGATTCTGCGTTCTAATCGAACTGCTTTAGACTTTCCATTGTCCATTAAAAACCTGTTGATTCTGAACAAAAATATCAACTTTGTTCCCCAAATGTTTTTCTTTTGCCTTAAGCATTTGATCAGTTGCAGTCTCTAATATCTGAGCATGAAAATCTTTACATTACCTGTCTGATTTCTCCTCATGTTCTTCATTTTGATTTTAGACCTTGTTATCACACAGTGAGGAAAACTCTCAGCATATACATAGTGACCACAGATCCATAAGAGTTTGCCTCGTCTTGGCAAGGTCAAGAGTGACAAAGGGGTGAGGGTTCTTATTTGGGAAAGGGCCAATTTATCGAACTTAGACAGGAACTGGAGAATGGGCGAAAATGAGGACTGCAGATGCTAGATTTTAGAGTCAAGATTAGAGTGGTGTTGGGAAAACACAGCAGGCCAGGCAGTATCTGAGGAGCAGAAAAATCGACGTTTCTGGCACGAGTCCTTCATGAGGAACTATATAATGTGCATTGGGAGTAAATAATTGTGAGCACATCTACGGCTGCGAAGGGGAGGCGTTTAAGGACCAGTTCATAAAAGTGCAAGACGTGCATGCCCCTGCAAAGCAGAAGGATAGGAAAAGCAGCTTTCGAATACCTTTGATGATAAGTGAAATTGTACGTTTAGTCAAAAGTTGGAAAAATAACGAAATATAGGGCTAGGCAGTGACAAACTGACGGAACCCTCGAAGAGAAGGAAAAATGAGAAAGGAACTTATATTCGGATTTACGAATCCTAAAATGGGCCATAAAATGTATTTAGCAAACAGAGTTAAGGAGAATCCCGAGACTTCTTAGGCCTACAATAAAAGTAAGAAGGTAAAAATAAAAGAGGATACCAGACAAGAGCAAAGGAGGGAGGTTACTCGTGGAGCCAAGGATTGAGGGAGAAATATTTAATCATCTTTATATCAGTCTTCACCAACGAGAAGGTTATGACTCATGTTGACATCAGTGAAGAGTGTGGGAAATCTCACAAATCGGCAATATTTTCAAAAAGGAAGTGATGACTCTCCGAAATTCAATCAATATAGACAACTGCCCAAGTCTAGATGGGGGTTATCCCAGATTACTGCGATAGGCAAGGAAAGAAATAACTGGGGCATTCGCTGATAACTTTATAGCCTCTTTGGCAACAGGTGAGTTTGCAGACAACTGGCGATTAGCTCGTGTCGTTTGCTTAACAAAAGAATTATTCATAATTGATTAAATTCTTGGGCCGTGAACCTGAGGTAAGTGTTGTGGAAGCTTTTGGAGAAAATACAGAGGAATAAGATGTGTGTACATTTGGAAGAAAATGGAATGGTTACTCACAGGCAGTTTGGGGAAGGGCACACCTCACCAAACTACGAGAGTTTTTAGAAGAGGCGACAAGGATAATATATGAGGTAAGGGCTGTGGATATAGTTTGTATGGAATCTTGTAAGGCATTTGATAAAGTCGCACAGCAGATTGGTAGGAAAACTAATACCACATGATATTTTGAATGGGCAATCGAGACACATGTTAAACTGTTTTGGTGACAAAAGACAGAGATTATGAGTGAAAGGGGATTTATCAGAGTGGACACAGAGAACTGGTGGTCTTCTGCACGGGTCAGTTTTAGTTTCCAAGCTGTTTGTGGTATGTATGAATGATCTGGAGGAAACTGTGGCTGGTCTGGTCAATACGTTCGTAGACGATAAGATATTCATTGGAGTTGCTGATAGAGCCAACTGTTAAGAAAGAATAAATATGATAAAGATAGATTAGCGAATTGGGCATAGAAATTGCAGAGGCATTTTATTCCAGGCACGTGCGAGATGATGCATAATGGAATATCAAACTGGTGTGATTTGTATTGTAAGTGGCAGGACCTTGAGAAACATTAACATATGAATGGATCTCGTCGTGTAGGTCCACCGTTCTCTAAAAGTGACAACGCATGTGGCCAGCATAATTAAGAAGGTAAATGGCACGTTTGCCTTGATCGGCTGGGACATGGAGGACATGTTAAACCGTGTTGCAGCTCCAAAAAACGTTATTAGGCCACATTACGAGTACTGCGTGCATTTTTGTCAACACCACCAGAATGACGTTGGAGATTTAGAGAGATTGAACAAAAGTTTCAATAGGATGTTGACTGGTCTTGAAGGCATTGCCTAAGAAGAAAGGTTAAAAAGTTTAGAATACTTTTAACTAAAAAGATGGGTGCTGAGAGTAGACCTGATCGAGGTCGACAAAATTATGAACTGCATATAGAGAATGGCTAATAAACGGCATTTTGGTTCAAGATGAGAGAAGGAAATTTTAAGGGTGATGTGCCAGGCTATTTTTCACACAGAGTGTTTGGAGCCTGGAACTCACTTCCAGAAGAGGTGGTGGAAGTAGGAACATAAGTAATATTTCAGAGGCATTTGGATTTTTCTGTGAAGAGGGAGGTGATAGAGAATTTGGAAAGGATAAGAGGAGGCGGTGTGTTTTTTTAGTGTCGTTCGAACATGATGATTGGCACAGGTAGAATGTTCGATGGGCCTGATCCTGTGCTGTCCTGGTCTTTTGCACTTCGTGCTTTTCTTCCTGTCGTACCACCTTTGTCTTCTTTAGTGTGACTTTTAAAATCCGTCACTTCCAAATGTCAGCTCGCCAAGTATCAACTGCATATCCAGAACCAGAAATTTCTCACATACTCGTATCGCCACATCAACTCATTTCACTGGACTCCCAATCTCCTCAATGCTCTTCTCAACAGGAATTCCACATATTATTACCTTTCCTTGGAATACGCTTTGAACTGACGTATCTCCTAATCTCTCACAATCAACAACTGACTTGCTCCTGTTTGGCTAAAATCGCAATTTCTTTTTTTTTGCACATTTGTCATTCGTACGTAAACCTTACCTACACAAATAAATCCTTGTTAGAGGTTTCACACATTCTTCTTGAACATCCTCTGGCCAAGTCGTGACTTTATTTTTGCTTTTCCGTGTGACTATGCTTTCCTTTCCCACATTCAATAAAATTCACAGGCTTATCTTATTTTTTACACATTCACCTTACCACTGCGTTGTCTAAAACACCAACATCGGTTTTTCATGTGATTTACTGACTTACCGTGGAAACATCTTATGATTTTTAGTCGTCTTTTTCCCTCGCGGGTTTCCTTATTTCCCCTACAGTAAATTTTATTATTTAAATGGGATCTCATTTTCCTTTGCCACGTGAGGATTTCTCCTTTCCATAATTTCTATCCGTCACAGATTGAAATCAATGGCAGAAGTCAAGCCTTGCTTTCTGAATGAACATACAGTCACCTGATATTTCCGCAGCTAAGCTTGCAATCTAATCTCTCAAATCTTCCATATGAACTCTCATTCCTTCACAAAGTGAATTTTTGAACTCTTGCAAAACCATTGTTTCTCAGAAAGCATCAGACCTTTGATCTATTTTCAACGCCATTATCGATCCACATGGTTTATTTGACTCCTTGCTTTAGCAAATATGCACTTAAGATCATATTTCATCCCTCATTGATCTTCCCAGATTTCTCCTGTAATAGTGATTCAAACAACGCTTGGTCTTCATGAAAGTTATCTTAAATTAACAATGACCATGTGGTCATGGGCCAATTCATCTGCTCAACTACATTGTCAAATGAAATGAATAAGGCTCCCACAACCTGCTCCTAATTTTAGCCAATTGTTAGACATATCCAATCCCATCGCCGCCTGACATATGGCGATGACAGAATTGCGATTGATCAGTGTTTCCATCACTACCTTTACCTTTATATCCTACTTTTGCCGCATTCAGTTGTATGAATTGTTTTCAGTTACAAACTGCGAAGTAAAAAATTCTTTCTTTCCACCTTACTTCTGTTTTGGCCGCCCTTTCTATTTCTCTCTTTTTCTTTGTTTTCAAGCTTCTTTATATCCCCTTTTACTTTCTATTTGTGATGCCGGGCGTGTACTTTCTTTTACGTTTACCCTTACCATTGTCTCCACTTCACGCTCTTGCATTTGCAATTGAATAGTAGTCATCTTCAATGATTCAGAAAGTAATATTAAAGGCCCAGCCATTTCTGCAGTTATTTCTCCGTTCCTGGCAGAGATTGGCAACTCCACCTACAATTCTGAAAACTTTGCGCGCCCCCATCGTGTAAAATACCCAAAGTGACGTTTTCCACTCCCAGGGTCTGCACGGCTGAAGGAGTCATTATTGAAAAGGACAGATATTGTTGAAGCGACTGAATGCAAATCTCGAAGTTTAAACAAACAAACAAAAAGTTTGCAGATGACACAAAAATTCGAGGTGGAGTGGACATTGAAGTCGGTAAAATCAGATTACAACAGGATGTTGAACAAATATGCCAATGGGCTGAGTAGTGGCAGATGGAGTTAACTTTAGATAAATGCCAGGTAATGCATTTTGGGAATGCAAATCTTAGCAGCACTTATACACTTAGTGGTAAGGCCCGAGGGAGTTTTGCTGAACAAGTAGACCTTGGAATGCAGGTTCATAGCTCCTAAAAAGATTAGTCGCAGTTGGATAGGATAGTGAAAAAGGCGTATGGTATGGCTGCCTTTATTGGTGTGAGTTTGGAGTACAGGATTTTGGAGATCATGTTCCGGCTGTACAGTTAGGCCACTGTTGGAATAGTGCGTGCAATTCTGTTCGCCTTCTTATCGGAAAGATGTTGTGAAATTTGAAAAAGTTCAGAAAACATTTACAAGGATCTTTCAAGGGTTGGAGGATTTGAGGTTCAGGGAGAGGCTGAATAGGCTGGGGCTGTTTTCACTGGAGCGTCGGAGGCTCAGGGGTGAACTCATAGATGTTTACAAAATTATGAGGGGCATCCATCGGGTAAATCGGCAAAGTCATTTCCCTGGTGTCGGGAGTTCAGAACTAGTGTGCATTGGTTTAGGGTTTTAGGGGAAAGATATAAAATAAACCTATGCGTGATATTTTTCACACAGAGGGTGGTACGTGCATTGAATGAGCTGCCAGATGAAGTGGTGCAGGTTGGTACAATTGCAACATTTAAGAGGCATTTGGATGGGTATATGAATAGGAAGTATTTGGAGGGATATGTGCCTTTTGCTGGCAGGTGAGACGAGATTGGGTTTGGATGTATGGTCCACATGAATGGTCTGTTTCCACGTGTACATCTCTATGAATCTATGACTCTGTCAGTTATCATCCAATGCATTTGTGTCCAATAATCCTAAACACAACCTTGGAATTCGACTTTCTGAAGACTCCAGGGCCCAAGTTTATTTTTGAATCAAACCAAATCGACTCAAGATACCAGCAGGACGTAGGCGAGACATTATACTTTACGGTTTCATATTTTAAAGTTAATTTGAATGCATTGCATTCCACACGAAATTCGATTGGTCAAACCTTTCGAAGTTAAGCCAAGAAAAACACACGTTTATTATCTGAACTGTTACCAAATAGCTCTTCCAATAAAATCTCATGCATATACAGTTGGCAAAGGCTAATTCTGTAAAACTCATTGCTTCACACGCCATTCCTGCAGCAGAATAGATCTAAACCTCTTCAGTGTAAATTAGTGAGGCTTACGAGCTTCCACATCAATTTTGAAATCCCTTGCATCTGCAGAAATCAAAAGCCAGTCGTCCTCGTTCTTTAGGAGCTTGACCCCACCCATTCAAGTTGCTCTATTGTTCCAACCTGCAAAATAAAAATGTGTCAACTCATTAAAACCGCTGAAGAGCTCAGCCTGAAAGGTTGACCCTCCTCCTCCTCCGATAATGCTTGACCTGCTGTGCATTTCCAGCGCCACATTTTTCAACTCCAAAGTAATTAGCCGACTTGCTTAAACCAGATTGCTTTTCACCTCTCGTCCAGCCACTTTTTTATAATAAAATGACAAAATACTCGCCTTAAATACATATTATTTGCGATCGTCAAAATGTCTCTGTCCCAATACTGATCCCTCCTGAAGCCCACTAAACTGTTTTAAACAGCACATTATTATAACTACATATGTCCGATCTCCTACCAATTTTGCATCCATTTTACTGCATTGTTTCCAATTTCATGAACATTACTTTTGCACCTTTTTTATGACACGGAATGGAAGTCTTTCTGAAAGTCCAAATAAGCCACATCACCTATTAAGTTCTTGAAATATGTTTGTGCATTGGTAAAGCATGGGTGGTCATTGAGAGTTGTACAAGCACTGAAATGGACCACTTAGTTCAAATCCATCACTTAGACCACGCATCCCAGTCTAAAGTCTTCCTACTTACCTGCGTTTATCTATCTACATACTTCGGTTTCATGACCCTGTCAAAATATGAAATGTTGTTTCTATGCCTGTATTTTCCACTTGCTCTGGCAGTTAATCATAAATATACTAATCTCTGTATGAAAATGTTTTCCCTCTTGCACTTTCAACATTTTGCCCGTTCACCTGAAACTGATGTATTCTATTGTTTTAATTACCTACCCCAAGGAAAAGGCCATTGATATTAGCGTTATCTGTGCCCTTCATTATTTTATAAATCTCAGTAATGTCACCCAATCAATCTCCTCCGTTCCATGGTAAAAAAAAAGTTCCTCCTCTGTCCAATCTGACTCTGTAACTCGGCTGATTCTGTCAGATTCTACTGATGTTTTCGAACGAATGTGCAAACGAACAGTAGTTGACGATGGTCTCTAACATCTTCACGATAACCAAAGTCAGATTCACAGGACTAAACTTCCCGTTTTCGAACTGCTATGTTTTTAGTAATAGGGTCACATGACCCAACTGACCATTTGAGAAAAAGTTTCGGTGTCCAAAGAATTATGGAGAAACACCATGAAGGCTTCTATTATTTCGAAGGGCAGGTCATTATCGACTCTTAGATAAAGATTATCAGTACTGGGAATTTATCAGCCTTCAATCCTATCAATTGTGCGACACGATTTCTCTATTGGCAATGCCCTTCTTCAGCTTTTTCCATTTCACAAGACCCAAGACTCATGATCCTCATCTATCTTCAGTGCAAAGTGCCAAGTTGACGATCGAACTCCTCCTCATCTGCCTGTATCGAGAATCGCAGTGTTCAGCTCATTTGATTTATTCCAAGCGAAATCAAGAAAAGTTTGAAGATCGAGACAACATTCTGTCAAACTGCACTAAAGCTCCAAAACTTGCTGCTCCCCTCGTCAAGCTGTTGAGTACAATTACAACGCAGATATCTAACAGTATGAAAAAAAAACGTGTATTTTCTACATGGAAAAGGTAAAACAAGTGTAACCTGGCTACATATCCCTGCGGGCAGAAAGTGACGACTGCAGATGCTGGAGATCAGAGCTGAAAATTTGTTGCTGGAAAAGCGCAGCAGGACAGGCAGCATCCAAGGAGCAGGACAATCGATGTTTCGGGCATAAGCCTGAAGAAGGACTTATGCCCGAAACATCGATTCTCCTGTTCCTTGGATGATGCCTGACCTGCTGCGCTTTTCCAGCAACACATTTTCCATACATATTACTGCACCAGCTCTCCGTCGATAATCAGAATAATCTTTAACAGTCTGATTAAGCAGCACCTGCTCAGAAATAATCTGCTCGCTGGATTCTATTTGGGTTCATTCAGAGACACTCTTGTCTTGAACACATTTCATTCTTTGTTCAAAAATGGACACAGGAGCTAATTCTAGATGTGTGGTGAATGTGGCGCAACTAGACATTGTGGCTGCATTGCAAAGAGTGTGGCAACAAGTCGCCTGAACATCAGTGGTATAAATGGTAATCAGAGGAAAAAAAAATCTCTGCTTGTTGGATTTATAGCTGGCACGGAGGAAGACTGTAGTGTTCATTAAAAGTTACTCATCTGAGTTGCAAGGCCTTTTTAACCAAATGTTCCTCGGATAGTGCAGTTCAATTATCAATTACATTCGATTTATAATTGGGGATGTTTGTCGATTATTCTACAATAGCCATCACCATTCATGATTCCTCAGATTCTGTAGGCAATTGGTGGTCAATGCGAAGTGAACAGGAGAATATACAGGCTTGCGCTTCCAAATGGCAAGTTAAACGACAGAAAATGATAAGAGCAAATGGAACCACTGGCCCTTGCATTTATTGACGCTATAATAAGTGAATTTCCTACTGTTCCCAACTGGGTATTGTTATCGACTCGCAACTCAACGGCCTCGCTGTATAAATAAAATGGGGACAAGTGACGGCCAGATGTATGGATACTGCAGCGATTAATTCAGTTCCTAACTCAACAAAGCCTGTTTAATGTTTAAAACGATAAAGTCAGGAATATTATGGAATGTATTTCACTCCAAAAATACTCAAGGTCCTATGGACCCTACTGAGCAAATTAGTATGTTGGGTTGGGTCAATGACATTTGCAACATTGTATAGTAGGTGCAAGATGCATTGAAAACAGACATGAAATATCTTTTGGCAGGATCTTCTAATCTCACGAACGCTTTCTCTTCAAAATAAAACAAGGAGCAGGCACATAGTGAGGCAATCATTTGCAAGTTCTCCTCTAAACCAATTACCATTCTGACATGGAAAATTTTGTCCCTCATTCACTGGGTGGAAATCCTGGAACTCCATCCCTGTGACTGACCCTGCAGCATCTGGACTGTAAAAGTTTAAGACGAAAGCATAAAACAACGTTCGGGATGGGTAGCACATGTTGGTCAGCCAGCGTCATCCATGCCACATAATCAAATAAAGGAAAATTATCTTTGTTTTATTTTGTGACGGCAGAAGCCTTCCTGTGTGATTTAAATTTGTCAAACTTTTTTGAACAACATTAGGTATTCCTGTGTCTTACTGAAAGAGAGCTACATCAGTTTGCAGCTGTTTGCTTGTCTTTTCAAGACATCACAAATCCTTTCAGTTCGTTCCTATGTTCAAGAAAAAAACTTACTTACCTACTCTCCATTCTTCCTCTTAAGTAATCCTTTCGGTCCTCCATTACGAACTGATAAATTGCTCCCAGTTCAGTGGTTTTTTTCTTTGCTTGCATCTCTGCATGCCATTATTTTGAACTGGAAAAAAAGCCTCAAACTTTCATCCCATTCATGTTTTCATCAATTTTCTCTTTTGTTCAAATGCCAGACAGGAATAAACAAACTTTTCGGTTCACCCATTTGCTCTTTGAATGTTTACCACTGCTTATTTAATAGCATACCTTCAGTAACATTTTCCAATCCATCATAACTAATTGAAGGCTCACATCATCTTGCCACTTGAATTTCATGTTCTGAACCAAAGTCTGAAATTCAAATCCCTCTCTTTTGACATTGATTAAAGTTCTCTCATATTCCACTGCTGATAAGCAAAAGGTCTCTCACAATATTATTTATTCAATTTTCATTTCCTCATAATCTGACGTGGCTGGACAGCTCCTTGTTTGTTTCTTCAACACAACGGTGCAGAAAATTTTCTCTGTACGCTGCATAAAATCATGTTGTATCGTATTGAAACTAATTAGGTGATCGAACAGAGTTATAGATGTTCCTTTACTGCCTAAATAACTGCCACCTCGTTTAATAACATTGCTAATATCAACACTGCAGTTTTTCTGACCCACATGCCGTCTGCAGTAATATTTCTCTGACTAAGCTTGGTAGACATCAATTCTGCTCACAAAAACTCTACACTGACCTGCTGTCCTGTTTCAGTACTCATTTTATTTGCTGTTTGAAATGGAATGAAATTTCAACATCTTTTCTCTTCAGTCGGCTCTTCCTAAATACCAGATTTCAGGACACATTCCTGGTCATCCTGCTGCCATGCTCACTTTATCCCATCCAAGTGAGAACTTTTAGATTCGTTTGTGTGGTGACGTTTCCCCTTTAGTTGAATTGATCCTTCCATTTATGCAGAGTTTTCAGGCTTGCATTGTTTTTTCAAAATTCATTCGCAGTTTGCTGCTTTCTAAGACTTTATATCTCTTTCATTCTGACATTTGACGTCTATGCTTATCGCTTTCCTTATTTCACATTTGGATTTTCTCATTTTGTCCTTGATTCTTCTTCCATGATGCTTTGTGTATTTTTGTACACGATTCTGTCGATTTTGTTCACGTACATTTTAACCACTGGTGCAGTAATCTACTGTGGGTTTCAGTCTCTCTCTTCCCCAGATGCACTCGATCCATGTTGTATTTGCTCTATTTTCTGCAAGTTATTTCCGAATACTCGAGGCATCTTAAACTCTAGCTCAAACCGTATCGTTAGGCATGTCATCATGCCATCCGCCCTACGACTTATATTCTGACCCTCATATGGAATGAGGAGAGATACTGAAAGCTGAAAATTTTGGGGGCTATTTTTCAACTTGCTTTCTATCTTCCTGCATTATGGTTTAGGTCTGTGATTTTTGCATTAACATGCAACGTGAAATCTGACTGATTTCCCTTCACTTTCAAGATTCCCTGTTGCCGCTCTGGGCACAACGTTTTTCTTGCATTGTCTACCTGGTTCTCCTAGGTTGACTAATGTTTCACATTTCCTTTCTGCCTGTGGAGTCTTAATCTGCGCTATGGACACCTTGCTTTCTCTGAACTTCATTGATAATCCATAATATCCCTAGTCACCGCTTCAGAAAAGAGGGGGGTTCGACCTCATGATTGCAGAGAATATACGCAGAGAAAATATCATGAATCAAAACAAATAGCGCAGGACTTTTCTGACTCTCGAATATTTCTGGATCATGATCAGTCATCAAATACAAACAAGGTGATAGTGTTCACAAAATAAATAAGAAAAGGAAGAAGAGTATGCAAAGCGTTCCTGAAACCGACAAGTTGTTAATTGTGGCTGATTGTAAGTTTTAGTGGCAATAATTTTCCCTTCATCAATACATTGATCAAGGATTTAAGGATTCGTTGATAAAATATGAAAATGTCAGCCAACATAACAGGAATTGATCCAAATGGGCAACATCTGTGTTCTACCCAATCAATGCATCCCAAGTCCGAAATTGTATGATGAAATCTCTACTAAGAATGCATTTATTTGTTCAGGACCTGTTGCCATTGGTGAGTGGCAACTCTGGCCCAAAGTATATTGAAGTCTCAGGTATGGTAATGCCGTTTAATGTCATGAGGAAATTGGATCAATCTCACTGAATAAATAGGGTAACAGCTTGGCGCTTCTGTGTGAGGAATTTCCGTTACCACTTATTAACAGAAACCTGATTGCAGACCTTTTCTTTTCCTTCATGGTCACAAACCACTTCAACAGCCTTGAGGTCATTTTACTCCCGTTGAGAGAGGAAGTAGATACAGGAATTTTGACTTACTGCGCAGTAACAAGCTCGGAAAGCTACAGGTGGAAACAACAGAGCTGTCACGGAGTAAAGACAAGTCAGTTGACGTTGAATTATCAGAAAAGTCGTTCATATGTTTGGCAAAATAAACAGAACAAATGGAGGTTAAAGTCATCAATTTTAGTTCAGAAAGGTCAACTGATCTACAACAAAAAATTAAAATGCTGAAGGTGTTACATTTATAATCATTCACAGAAAATAATTTCAGTAAATTACAGAATGTTACTTTTCTAATAATTAAGACTTAATTTGGCAAAGGACAACAACACGGAAGCAGACAGTAGTCGGAAACTCATGATTCACGCACCTTACTTCGAGCAATTTGGTATCTGAAGCCCGAGCCTGCCTGACTGGGAACCGTCCTGAACACTTGGTTTAAAATTACATTTAACCTTTTCTTAGTAACAATTGAGAAAATGCTCATTGTCATAATCCGACATACGCACATTGCCTTCTTATCAAAAGATAAACCCGTTGTCACGCCCCTTTACAATTTAGAAAGGTGGGGAAGAATATCATTAAAACAAATCATATTCGTCAAAGTTTCTCAAGGCAAATGTTAAGATGATTCTTCCGGTCGTGGAAGCATCTAGACGCAAATCGCAGGCAAACAAATTGAAGTTGGAATAATTTAAGACAGTAACAAGGAGGAATGTGTTGCCTTAGAGGTATGCTTACGTTTGAAAGTCTATGCTACGCAGTATTCGGGTGTCGTGTCTTTACGTTTATGTAAGACTAATGTATATAAGTTGTTGACCAACAGAAAAGTAAAGGATCACAAGGAAATTGGTGAAATATAGGCAGAGGAATGTCAGACAGCCAAGATCCTATTGAAGGGGGCACTCTGTGGAATATGAATGGCCGACTACTTTTTTTATTTCTTATGATACATTTGGCTTATGGAAAAGAACACGAAGAGAAGTCAGTGTAGACATGAAAAGCTAGATGCTCTCCTTCTTTCCTGTGAAAACACATTAAAGGACCCCTGCTGTAAATCAGGCGATGAACTAGTGATGGACCTCAAATTGACAGACAGCCTGAGAATAATTCAAGCACTTAGAGTAATGAAGATAATGAAACTAAGACAAGCCCAGAGTGAAGACAGAGGCTGGACATTGTACTTTTCTCGAGGTTATTACAGCTAACGACATGTTGGTAAGGCCACAGCTGGATTATTACATGCCGATGTGGATACACCTTATGAAATGGAGGTGTTTTTACTGGAATTGGCACAGATGAATTTTACCAGGATGTTGTCTCGGCTGGAGAGATTCAGTTATGAAGAAAGACTTGCATGTTGTGCTGAAATCCACATTATGAGAGGCGTGTTATCTTAATGGAGTTGGTACACAGGAGATTTACCAGGATGTTGCCAGGGCTGCAAAGTTTCGGTTATATAAGATACTTGACGGATTGTGGTCGTTTTCCTCAAGGCAGTGGAAATTCAAACTCGAACATGAAAGAGATGTGTAAAATGCTGAGGGTTTAGTCATATAGATCAGAAGAAAGATTTCTTCTTGATCCACGGATCCGTGATATGGGGCATAAATCTCAAGTCGGGGCACAGGCCAAAGAGGATATTTGAGGAAAAGCCTTCTCATGATGTTGGTTGTGGGAATTTACAGATGACAGCACAATTGTTGCGTTGTTATCTGATAAAGACTTCATACGGTGAAGTTCATTCTTATTGTGTTATACACTTCTGTGACTGAATGGCTGTGACCTGCGTCTTCTGTGTTTCATGAATGTGAAATGGTGTGATTGAATGTTCTTTCGGCAGGTTGACTGAAATCTGTTATCGAGTGATGCCACGCAAAGAATGCTTTCACTTTTCGGAACGGCTGATGTTATTATGAAGAATTCATTTCAATATGGTCCAGGGTGAACCCTCAACTCATTGAAGAACTCATTGCAATACAGTCCTCCCTGAGACCTCAGCTCTTTTTGCATATTCCCATAAAGATTTGGAGTATGGGGGCAGGAAGGGGAGAGGAGACATGTCCCCTCCCCAGTTCCATTGGCAGCCAGTAAGACTCTGTTCCTGTGGGCACAAACAGAAAGAGATTGACACTCCCATTGGATGTCACAAGACTGAGTAACACTGATCCACAAATACAGACAGCCATACACACAAACAGAGAATGAGAAAGAGAGAGGGAGTGAGGAGGTAGAGAAAGGAGACAGATCATGAGAAATGATAGAATGGACAGCAGAAAAACAGAGGAAGTGCGAAGGAGAGAGAGAGAGAGAGAGAGAGAGAGAGAAGTTCCAGGCTCAGTGAGGTTATGAAGGGGGTTTCAGTAAAGGGGTGAGTGAGAAATGGAAGGCAACAATTTAGAGGCAAATCAATGAAGGCAAAATGAAAACAAGCAGATATGTCATTCAACTCAAATCTCTTCAGGTTTTTACACGCAAAAGAAAGGCGTTCCATCCCTCATCCACCCCTCGAACAGGTTTCATTGCAATATATGATCGTGCAGACCGTTCATCTCTCGAAGATCGTTTCTCATTCATATAAATTATTTGTACGAAAAACAAAACCAAAAGGCATGATTATTAGGTTGGCGGATGACACACAAATTGCCTGCATGTTGGACAGTGAAGAAGCTTAACTCAGATTTTAAAATATCGTGACCAAATGGTTTATTGAGCTGAGGTGTCGCAGATGGAGTTTAATTTGGCCAATTGCGTTTTATAAAACAAACACGGGTAGGGCATATATAATTAATGGTAGTGTCTTGAGTATTGTTAGATATCAACGAGACCGAAGATTCAGGTCCCTAATGAGATTAGATTATTTTACATTACTTACAGGGTGGAAACAGGCTTTTCGGCCCAACGGGTCCACGCCGAAACACCGAAGAGCAACCCACCCAGACCCATTCCCCCACATTAACAAACTGAATTCTTTTAGCTTAAGTCACAGATACAAGCTGTATTCATTTTTTCAGTTCTTTGAGTACAGAATTTGGCACATCATGATGACGTTGTGCTGGTTGTAATGAGGGGTTTTCTGGATGACTGTGTGGAGTTCTGGTCGCACTGCTGTAGGAAAGATATTAGTAAATTGGAAATGATTCAGAAAAGATTCACCATGATGTGGCTGGGACGTTAGGCTTAGCTATAAAATTTTAGATGAATTGCTTTGGACTTATTTCACTGTGCCATGAGAGGTTGATGGATGACCTCATAGAGATAAATGAAATTGGGATGGGCATGGATTCAGCGAATAGCAGTGGTTTGGTTTTCTTCGTTTCGGGAAATTCAGAATTAGGTGTCATATCTTAAAGGTGCGAGGAGTACATTTTATAAAGGGCATGGGGGAAACGTTGTTATGTCGAGAGTGATTTCCATGTAGAATGAATTGTGAGCGAATTGGTGGATTTAAGTGGTGTTGCAGCATTTCAAATTATTTGGATATTTACATGAACAGGATTTTTTGGAGGGAACGAAAACAAAATTGCAGTAAAAACTCAACAGTTCTGACAGTATCTGCAGAGACAAATTAGAATGAAAGTTTCGTGCCAAGTGACCCTTCCTGCGAGAGTGAGACAAACAGAAAAAGACAGATGAGCATGGGAAATAAAGTGAAAGAAGACTTTTTAAAATGAGATAGTAAAGATCAAAACGTATCAAGGGCAGTTTCTACAAGATGGATCAGCAAGTGAGGAAGAAAAGCAAAGAGATTGTGAAATGAGGAGCGACAGACAGCGCACACTTACCCAGAGAGACAGGCAGACAGACAGAGATAGAGACACACAGAGACAGACGGAGGGAGACAGTCATACAGAGTCAAAAGTGAGCAGAGATAGGCATGGGGACAGTTAGGGAGAGAGAAAGGGAGAGAGACAGAGACAAACAGGGAGTGCAATAAACTGAGACAGATAGACAGAGGCAGATACAATGAGGAACAAATAGTGCGAGGCAGATAGGGAGACACAAAAGGGGAAGGGAAGACAGAGAAAGATCAATTGAGACAGTTGAACAAATACAGAGAAAGAAAGTCTGAGTGACAGAGAGAGAGACAGAAAGATACAGAAAGACAGTTGACAGCAGATAAAAATTGAAATGAAAGAAGGATATCAGTCATCTGAGGTTAAAATGCTCAGATCCCCGAGAGCGAGTCAGAAGTCGTTGCTTCCCTGTCCATGCTCAGAATCATTCTGTGGGGAAAAAAAGTCCTCCAAGATCTGACAGATTAGGGACTAACGGCAGACCTATAGCTTATAGAGGGAAGAATATGGTGCGAATTTCTATTCATTGCACACTGAGTCTGTGAGTTGTCACTAACCCATGAACAGGAGGACGGAAGGTGAACTGATGGAGTTTTGTGTGAGTTAGAAATGGTTTATATATGTCACATTTCTATGTGTACCTACGACGCAGAGCTCCGTGCAGCGTGGAGGTGGGAGGTAATAAAGTTAATAGACTAACTTCATCTTGGGAAGAGAGACCAGGCATTTGTGACAGCGCAGTGTGTGTGTGGTTGCAGAGGGGTAAGGAATGTTGGAATCTGAATTCTGATTTTCCAAAAGCCAGAACAACACCACGGATTTCATACAGGGCACATGATTCACTTAAAACACCCTCAGTCAGCAACTCCTCCTGAGTCTCGACATCCGTCTCCCTCTCAATCACCTCAGCCCACTTTCCACTATCACTACATCGTACACCATCTCAGATGCTACAGCGTAGTAACCTCAGTGACAATTTTCCATTCTCCGTCAGTCACTAAATCCAAATCCCGTGTAGTCATTGCATCCTTCTCCACTCACTCTGTACCTCACACACTCCCAACTCACCACATTTAATTCCAATCAATCACTGCATCTCACTCTATCTCATTCATTACATTCGACTCTCTTCAGTCAATCGATCTTAGTCACTATCCTGCACGAGTTCCTCCCATCATCAGTCTCCATCTCATAAGCTCCTCACCAACGACATTCCACTCTCTGAAGTCGCTACATCTCAGTCCCCTTCAGTCACTGCCTCCCACTGCCCCTTTGAGACCAGATTCCATTCTCACAATCTCAATATCCTACAATGCCTCAGTAACTACATCCCGTCCGACTCAATCGTCTCACCAACTCTCCCGATTTCGCTGCATCCCAATCCTCTCAGCTCAACAGTTCCCTCCTCAATGTCAGGACGTTATCTCATCAACTGGCTCCAGTCTAGGGCTAATACATCCAGAATAGTTCCATCGGATCCCAGTGCTTTTTGCATGATTCGCAAAGCAAAGTTTCTACAACGGTAATGCAAATTGAAGCTTTGGAATGAAAAATGAAACATGGAAATAAACAACTATCCTGCCCCATTGGAATCGATATCAGATTTAGTTTATTTATAGTGAACTCTAACTGAGCAGTAAGATAGAGCTGAGGGAGTTTGGCAATGGGAAAAGATTGTCCATGACTGATCACAGTATTTTCAAACGAACCTTGAATCATTGAAATAAAAAAGAAGCACAAACAGCCAATTTTAGTAATTCATGGGGTGTTGGGATGACAATTTAGGCACAAGTGGGATTAACCAGGGAGACAAAAGAAAGAAGCTGCGGCCTCCCTTATTCTGAAGCCATGGGTTTATCACAGTACTGGCAAACAGGAACACGTAAAGGAATATTTTTAATTTGCCAGACAACCTTGGTAGAAGAACAATGTTCTGTTCATGTGATATCAGAGGCAAGAATTAACAAATAGCACCTTCAGCCACATGAACAAATAAAAGAGAGGAGGAAGCAAGATTGGTCGCATGTTTGTGTGGTTGGAACACTCAAAAGTGGATGGCATCCATAACGTTTCACCGGTAATCGAATGGAGATGGTGCGGTTATGCTCGAACAAAAGTGCCAGTGATTGACCAGGAAAACAGAAATGCTATCGAATTATTTAACATCAGTTGAATAGTGAGGCAGTCATGAGAGAAAAGATACATCAAGATGCTTTGACGCAGTGATCTTTTACTTTCAATTCCATTTTTGTTTGTGTTCATTTCTGCGACTTGGGTGTCGCAGGCTGTCCAGCATTATCTGCTATTTGCCGTTGACAAGGTAGTGGTGAACTGCCTCCTTGAACCGCAGCAGTTCACTTGCTGAGGGTTGACAGACAATGCTGGCAGGTAGAGGATTGAAGGATTCTGAACTAACGCCTGTGAAGGAATGGCGATATATTTCCACGTCAGTGTATTGAGAGGAGAACGTGCAACTGGTGGTACTCCCAAGTGTCTACGACCAGTGTCGTGATGAAAAAGTAAAGAATCACCAAAAGAGTTCTTCTGGAAGCAGATCGTTTATTTGCAAACAAACACTGTGACACTCTTAATTGGATAACAGTCTCTTAAGGCCTGCCATACATTCTGTCTCACTCGATCAATCCCGACACCATCAATCATTGAGGTACCTGCCACATTTTTCAAACGGGCTCAGACTATTGTTTCCTTTACGTTTGGGAGACCTACCAAACTCACCAGCAGTGCATTCAAGTCTCCTATTGATAGTAATCACCCTGTGGTTTCATCTTCAATAGCCCTGAACCACTTTCCTGCTCCCTCGTGTAAACTGGCCAGAGCATTCGTCAGCCCTTCCCGATTCTGATTTCCCCAACGAATGTATTGTCGGTTTCTCCACTCATTTATAAGGAGTCGTACCATCCTTCCCTGTTGGCCCTTTTTTTCCCTTTACCTGTACTACTTCTCAATAACTGCCCCTCGGGCTCAGAGGCTGAAGCTACTTCCAATTGCTCCCATTCTTTCGGAACTAGGGATTGTTTCCTTCCTTGTCTCTCATCATCGCTTTCTGCTTCCTCTGCATCACCTTCAATTATTTTCTCTTCAGCCCCCTTTCATATTGCCATGAGTATCACTCAATTGCTTTCTGTTCTCTGAACGCAGCACACTAACCTCATGCTTCAACTTTTCTTTCTCTCGTTGTATAGCTTCTGTTTACTACTGCCTGTACCTTTTCGCTCTTCCTCTTCTTTCCCTCAGTTCATTTTTTCTTCTGCACTTCCGTCCCATTCTACCTGTCCCTCTATTTCTATCGTCCCTTTATTAGTTGACACAGCTTCAATGCCTCTTCATTCGAGTAGGGAGGAGGTCTATTCAAATCCTCTACATCGGGGTATAAGGTGGGACTGATTCCTGCTTTACTGTTTCCCGTAACTGCTCAGCTTGTTCTTTTGCAGCTTTGCTCGTCACCACGGGCGCCTGACAAGCTACATTGAATTCATCACCCTCGTTCCTGAACATTTTCAGTATTTCCATCTCCTGAACACTCTTTTGGTTCCTATTTTTAGATTTACCTTTCGGCTTATCGGTCTTAATTAGCCCTTCCATCTCATTGCACAAACGTATATCAAAGGTACTTTCTTTTGGTCATTTAGTCAATAAACCCTTAGCTCTTTCTTCCCATTTCTCAGAACTTTTTACAATATCATTTCGTGCTTCTGGAAATATCTTGCTAAGTATCTCAACTGCAATCCCTTTATCCAAACTAACATATATTTCAGTCCAGCTAAACAAAACACAAGCATTTACCTACCAACACGTAATTATGCATACAGAATAGACCACGATGATTAAACTACAAAGGTTCTCTCTCTCACGCACAGAAACGTTCTGCAAATTACAGCTGCTCTCTCTCTCTAGCATTCTGATCAAAGCTGCGAACACCCAGAGCTCAGCCGTAAAAGTTTCTCGCTCTCTCTCAGCCAGAGTCTTAGTTCATCACACTCTTTGTTCATTTCCCAAAGTACAGTCTCTTAATCATGTTGGGCTTGTCTAAAGCATTCAACAGTCTAGTAACAATTTAACAGTATGACTATTCTCTACTATTTCACGTTTCATCATCCACAACCAACCTGCCGGCTTTCGAAACAGGTCTACCAGCGCTTTTACTGAAAAATTAACTTCCCTTTCTTTATTCTGCATTATCTGCCGAGGCCTCGCTTCCCACGAGGTGGTATCTGTAGGGTCTTAGGCAAGCATACCATATGCTTTATTGAAAAAAATCTATCCACCTATGCAGCCACATTCAAGTTAAAATGGACCAGAACTCCCAGATCTCTCTCAACATTTCCGAAGGCTCAACATATTACAGTATATATCACTTTAGAAGTAGAATTACCAGGATGCATCACCTCACATTTGCCTGGATTGTACTACACCTGCCACTTGTCCGCCCAACCCTTCAGTCTATCCATATTCTCCTGTATTCTTTGGCAATTCCCTATGCTGTCAGCTAATCCACCAATTTTCGTGTCATCTGCAAACTTACTGATCAGGCCAACAATGCCCTCTTCCAGATCATTTATGCATATCACAAACAACAGTGGCCCCAGCACTGATCCCTGTGGAATACCAATTGTCGGGTTTCTTCAGTTTGAGAAACTCCGTTCATCTACTCTGTCTCCTGCTGCTCAACCAGTTCTTTATCAGCCTAGCTAGAACAGCGTGCACACCCCGTGACTTCATTTTCTCCTTTACTTTACCGTGGGGAAGCTTATTAAATGCCTTAATAAAGTCCATGCATATGACATCTACAGCCCTTCCCTCACCTGCCAAGTTAGTCACTTTGTCAAAGAACACTCCTCAATTGTTAAGACACGATCTCCAACGCATAAAACAATGTTGCCTATCATTGATAAGCCCACTCTTTTCCAAATAAAGATTTATTTTGTGCCTCAGTACCTTGTCCAGCAACTTTCCCACCACTGACATCAGCATCACTGGTCTGTACTTTCCAGTAATATCACTTCTACCCTTCTTGTGCAGGATGGCAACATAAGCAAGCCTCCATTCCTCCAATTCCTCACCTGTGTTTAAGCATGCTGTATAGATATCTGTCACGGCCCGAGGTATTTCTTCTCCCTCCCCTCTCTCAGTTACCTGGGTTGGATCCCATCCGTTCTGGGAAATTTGTCCATCTTAATATCCTTTAGCCTACCGAACACAACGTCCCTCCTCGTGTCAACGTAATACAGAGTAAACAAACAAAAGGGGCAATGATTCGAGGGTCTCTTTCTGGTTATGCCATTTTGTAGCATTTGTGTGGCCAAAATACTAATTGCACCTCGTCGACCCAAGTCTGCATGTTGTCCAGATCGTATTGCATTTGAAAACAAAGTGCATGAATATCTGAGGAGTCGCGAATGATACTGAACAGTGTGCAATCATCGTTCAACATCACCACTTCTAACTTGATGGCAGAGGGAAGGTCATTGATGAAGCAGCAGAAGGTTGTTGGGCTGACGACACTCCCCTGAAGGGGGTCTGAAAAATGTCCTGGCGCTGAGATGACCGGCCCTCTACTCCCACACCAATTGCTGCTTGTGCCAGTCATAACTCTACCAGTGGGTCAGTCCAAAGGCCTTGGTGCAACGTCGAAGGTCTGTTCTCAGGTGGTGCCTCTTTGTCAGAGTTTCAGCACTGAGGGATGGCATCACTGGCAGAAGGTAAATACTCAGACAATGATCATCTTATGACGGTCAGATTTCAGTGAGTGCCACATTAGAATTAGAATCCCTTCAGCGTGGAAACCGCCCCTTCAGCCCACCATCTCCAGGCGTTCCACTGAAGAGAAAGCCAGCCAGCCAAATTCCCGTCAGCTAAATTTATCTCTGACTAATAGCCTACACTTGGGGCAATTTTGCCGGATCACCTCATCGAGCCTTCACATCTTTAGGGGAAGAAACCCACGCAGACACGGGCAGAATGTGCAGTTCCACACAGACAATCGCCTGTTGCTGGAATCGAACGCGGATTCCTGTTGCTATGAGACAGAAGTGCTAAACACTGGGTCACTGTGCTGGTCTTGGTCAGCTCTGAGTGCATTGACCCGGTGCCTCATTGTATATTGGAGTCAGAACTGAAATTGTTGCAGCAACGTTAGTATTATGGTCGTCAGTAGTACGGTATTGCCGTTCTATCGGGGTTATATACAAAATGAACGCCTTGTAATTAGATATTTAATCCTGGGGGAGTGTTCATTCTTAATGCGTCTCTTCTGAGGCAGTGCCTCATTGTATTGGGGTCAGAATTAAGGTAGTGCTACTCATTTAAAGGGTCAGCACTGAGATATTGCAGTGCTGCCACAGAAACAGAATGAGGGAATGCATCATTCTCACTGGCTCGATTTGATGAAAGGCCTGTGTGTGTGTGAGGTCAGAAATGTGGTTGTGCCTCATTGACAGAGGGTCAGTGCAGAGGCAGTAGTCATTGCCGGAAATCAGTCTTGAGGAATTGCCCCGTTATTCAGTGGGAGAGCCTTCAGCAAAGAGGAAATGTACCATTATCAGAATACCAAATTAAGACGATGCATCATTTTAATTTGGTCAGGAGTGTACTCGTGTCACACATTTATCGGGTAAATACTGAGGCAACGTGGAACTGTCATACAGTCTACTGAGGAAGGCCGTCATTGTCAGAGTGACATACTGAGGAAAGGCCACAGCATCAGAGGGACAATACTGAACGAATGGCAATTTGGGTCATATCTGAAGCTCAGTGGGTAACCGCTCAGGTATTGCAGCACCAACAGAGGGTAGGTAATAATGTGTTGCAGGACTGTCACACGCTTAAACTACTGGAGTGCACTTTTGTTCGAAGGTCAATGCTCAGGCAGTGTTGAGGCATTCCAGCTCGATCAGAGGGTCAGTCCTGAGGTGTTGTAGCACTGTTAGATTTTCAGAAATGTGGGAGTGCATTATTGTCTGATAGTCAATACTTAGGCAGTGCATCATTCCAAAGAAGGTAGAATTTAAAGAGTGATATTGATTACAAGGTGAACAATTAGCTTTATCAGCAGTTTGAAAGCGTAAGTCTGAAGGACTGCCTCATTGGCAGACAGGCAATACTGAAACAGTGCCTCATTTTCCAGAGTTAGTGAAGTGCTGTGAGGGGTCCAGAACTCAGCAAGCGATGCACTTTCAGAACATCCTGAGAGAGAGATTCATTTCAGAGCTTCAGGATTGAGGCATTAGACTCTTGCCAGAGGGACATTTCTGAGACAGTGCATCATTGGAAGTGGTCAAATTCAAGGATGTTCCACATATTCAGGTTCAGTTTTGAATAAGTGCCCTTTGTGAGAGCGTCAGCACTGAGGGAGGACGTTATTGTCAGACGGTCAGTACTGAGGGAGAGTCTCATGATGTCTGGGGTGCGGTTCAATACTGATTGAGTGCCTGATTGTTGGCAGCTCAGTGTGCGGCAGGAGGGTCTGGTTGCTGTAGGGTCAGTCTGGATGGAGTCCCTCATTGTCTGGGACTCAGTACTTAGGGAGGACCACATTGTCACAGGATTAGTTCTGAGGGATTGCCACACATTTGGAAAATTTGTTCTGTGAATTTCCATAAGTCATTGGGTCAGTTCAGTTGCAGTACCTCATTTTCAGAGGTCACTTTATGGGACTGACAATCTGATTGTGCTTCATACCTCAATACTGAATCTCGCATCGTTTTGCACTTCCACAATTTAGGAACTCTCACAATGAAGCCTCAGTATTGGTCATCTGCATGCCTTCAGTACTTACCTTCTGACATTATTGTCATCCCACAATTCTGACCGTCTGACATTCCTGAACCTCTAATCATGTGGCTCTCTTTCAATTGGGAGAATTGGTACAGCTTATCAGTAAACGGGGCATACGGAATCTCGCATCGTTTTGCACTTCCACAATTTGGGAACTCTCACAACGAAGCACGACCTCAGTGTTGGTCATCTGCATGCCTTCTGACAGAATTGTCATCCCACAATTCTGACCATCTGACATTCCTGAACCTCTAATCATGTGGCTCATTTTCAATTGGGAGAATTGGTACAGGGTATCAGTAAACGGGAGATATGATGCATTGTGCCACTAAATTAGAGCATTGGAGAAGATCGCCTCTAAATTGTAGAAGAAAGCCGAGGCACCAGTAAAATGGAAACAAAATGTTGCATGTTGAAAGCAAATGGGAAACTTTCGACAAGTGTCCAAACATTTGACCACTGTTGCAGTGAAGTATTAAAGGGAAGAATTCAAGCATCAGTAAATGGATGAATTGGTACACTGCACACCAAAGTTAGGAATCTGGCAGCGGGAGATTCACTACACGGAACCACTAAATGAAAGAATTGTACCAGTGCATATCTAATCGGGAGAATTTGGAGCAGCGCATCAGACATTGGGAGAATTGGGGTCGGACCTCTGTAACTGGCAGAATTGGTACATGGTGGAACTAAATTGCAGAATTGCGCCATGGCACCACTAAATGCTGCGAAACATTGAATAATAATATCAGTTGAAACGTTTTGCAGAGAAGCATTCAATGGAAGAACTAGCTCAGGACAATATTCCAATTCTGTGTCACTCCCTCCCACCTGAACTGTTAGAAATGAGGCACTGCCTCAGAACTGACCATCTGATAATGACATATTCCCACAGAACTAACCCTCTCTTGGCGCAGCAGTGCCTCAGGACTGACGATTGAAAGGGTTGTACTCCCTCACGTCTGACTCCTTCTCATAAGGATTGTATCACTATTGATACTCACGTAATAAAGCATTCCCGAAAATCTGTTCCCCTAAGAAAGCTTCAATACATCAACCCTCACCTTTTCATTATATAGCTCTCCCTCAGTTCTGACATTTTACGTTGAGGTACAGCCTCTGATCGAATCCTATGACAAAGTGGAACACGTTCAGGAACGATTTTCTGACAATAAGGCACTCACATTGTCTTGAGCCACTGCTAATGATGCCCTCCAAACCCAATACAGATATTGTAATTGTGACACAAACTCTCAATGTCCCTTACGTTGAGTCACTCCGTCAGGACTGAACTTCTAACAATGAGGCATTCCCTCAACAGTAACTCTGACAACAGGCCACTGGCTCGGGACTGAGTCTCTATCCATCAGCTTCTGCTTCAGAATTGATCCGCTGACAATGTTGCACTATCTAAGTACTGATCCTTTAGTCGCATAACATTTCTTCACATCTGACATAATGACAGAGTGGCACTGCCTCAGCACAGGTTATTTGACATTGACGCACAATCTTAGGAATGACCCTCTGACAATAAGATACGTCCGCACTATTGATCATGAGGGCTCCAGCAGAAGAGGTTATTTCCTTGTCAGAGGTTCAGAAGTGAAGAACTAACTTATTGTCTGAGATGCATTCCTGAGGGTGTGACTCCTGGATGGGCGAATTAGAGTTGAGCACCCCTCGAGTGGAGAATTCCACCGATTCTCTGGCAAGTAACTTCTGAGTCTTTTTCGCCCATCCAGTATTATCCTGTAGTAATTCTCCGGTTTACTGCCGCACTGCATCAATACTCTCACTATCTGCTACCCTGCTTCAAACTCTTATGTTCTGATAAGCCCGAGACAAATTCCTCCCTTCAGTAATTGCTCGAAAAGATCCTACAAATTAGTGGTCAGCTGCCAGAGTTCTTCAATTTCGGCATGGACGATGTTGGACTTCAGGGTCTGTTTCAGTGTTCCACATTTCTATCACTCGATGCAGGCCTCCGCTGCCCGACAACAACTCTCCCATTTAACAATTTACCCACAAATTGGATAAAAATTTGTATGAAATCGACATAGTGTGGGATAGAGACGGCTTAGTTTAGTTCCACATTTTAGTGCAATATCGCGGGCAGAAGGGCCTGTCATTTTCTGTGTTCTAATTTCTGGAACTGACACCAACTCTTCCATTCAGTATTATCCTGTCTCAGTTCCCCTACTTCGAATTTACTAAAGCCTTCCCGAATTATCCAATTATTGACGCCACTGCATCAATTCTTTCCAATTAGTTGTTCGGTGATACACTTCTTCTATGTATTGGTACCCTGCTGATTTGATTTAGTTTTCACTTAGAGCTTGCTGTATCGCATGTGCTACTGCTTGCAACATTCTCCTCTTTGTTGTGGTTCTGTTCGCTGAGCTAGGAATTTGTGTTGCAGACTTTTCATCCCCTGTCCAGATGACATCCTCAGTGCTTGGGAGCCTCCTGTGAAGCACTTCTCTGATGTTTCCTCCGGCATTTATAGTAATTTGTATCTGCCGCTTCCGGTTGTTAGTTCCAGCTGTCCGCTGCAGTGGCCAGTATATTGGGTCCAGGTAGATGTGCTTATTGATTGAATCTGTAGACGAGTGCCATGCTTCTAGTAATTCCATGGCTGTTTTTTTTGTTTGGCTTGTCCTATAATAGTAGTGTCGAACTCATATTGCTTGTCATCTGAGTGTGTGGCTACGAACGATAGCTGGCCATGTCGTTTCATGGCTCGTTGGTGTTCATGGATGTGGATCGTTAGCTCTCTTCCTGTTTGTCCTATGTAGTGTTTTGCGCAGTCCTTGCATAGGATTTTGTACATTACATTGGTTTAGCTCATGCTGGGTATCGGGTCCTTCGTCCTGGTGAGTTGTTGTCTGAGTGTGGCTGTTGGTTTGTCTGCTTTTATGAGTCCTAGTGGTCGCAGTAGTCTGGCTCTCAGTTCAGAAATGTTTTTGATGTATGGTCGTGTGGCTAGTCCTTTAGGTTGTGGCATGTCCTCATTCCGTTGTCTTTCCCTTAGGCATCTGTTGATGAAATTGCGGCATTATCTGTTTTTGGCGAATACATTGTATAGGTGTTCTTCTTCCTCTTTTTGCTGTTCTGGAGTATTGCAGTGTGTTGTGGCCCTTTTGAAAAGTATCTTGATGCAACTTATTTTGTGTGTGTTGGGGTGGGTACTTTAGGACGAAGCAACTCCACCTCAGTACTCCTGTCCTGCTCTTCATTCTCTCTGATTTGTTGAAGGACCAGCACCTCATCTGGGTCCTCCAGTCCCACTTCTCAGTCTGTATGGTAGGAGAAATGGAGGACGGCAGATGCTGCAGATCTGAGTCGCAGTGTGGTGCCGGAAAAGCCCAGTAGTTGATGCAGCATCCAAGAAGTAGAAATATCGACGGTTCCAGCATAAACTTTGATCCTGAAGAAGGGCCTATGCAGTCAGTTGCTGCCTGACCTGATATGCCTTTCTAGCACCACAAACATGATTCTGATCTCCAGTCCTCACTTTCTCCTGGTTCATTCCACATACAAACCAACCTCCGTTTGAAAAGGTTGTCCCTTTGTTCCCTTTTAATTCTTTCTCCTTTCACGTTAAGAAAATATACCCTCTAGTTTTTGACTTCTCTATCCATTGTTGTTCAAGTTCACTATTCAACTCATGACGTTATAAAGCTCTGTAAAGTCACCCCTCAAAATCACACATTGCAGTGAAAGAGGTCCCAACCAATACAGTCCTGGGAACGTACAGATTCGAAATGGAGCATGGAACAACCAAAGCGGACAGTCAATCCAGCCTCGTGGAACATCACCTCATCTCCGTTTCCTTGGCCCTTGGTCAAATACTTTGGGAAAAATGAATGTTCAGCTTAACACATAGTGAGTGAACATTTGGTCTAGATATCTCCATCATAAACAGGAAGGCAAAGTATTAATTTAATATGTCTCCCACCTCCGGAGCTTCAACACAAAAATGAACCTTTACGTGCCCAACTCTCTCTCCAGTTGCTCTCTTGCTCGACATGTGCTTGTGGAATATCTTTGGATTATCTGTAGCCGAGGACAGGGCAGGCTTTCTCATCGTCCTCTTTCTGGCTTCCTCATTTCCTTCTGAAGAAAGTTCCTGCACTCCTTATAATGTTCAAGAAATTCATTTCAAACCAGATGTCTATAAATAATAAACAATTCTTTTCCAAGCTACACTGGTGCCTCAATATTTTATTCATTCATTGTTCTTTAATCATACCAGCCTTAAATTTGACTCTAACACAACGAGCTTGAATTCTTGTTTATCACACTTTTGAAAACCTCCTGCTTATCATATGTTCGCTTACCTCTGAAGAGTCTATTCGAATTACTTTTAAAAGTGATTGTCTCATACCATTAATATCTATCTTATTTCAATTAGTGACTCGAAATGTTATGACAGGGTTATTATTTTTCCATAACTGTTTAGAAACGGACAGAAGCATAGTAATGAGTTCATAGTTTTCCGATGTTATTAGTTCAGTCACTTGTTCTCTCTTATTTCCCAAGAGTTCAAATTTTGCTCCTTCTCCAGTAGACTGATTTACGTAATCATACAGCATGCACACAGATCCTTCAGTTCGAACTAGTCCATGCCAAACATAATCCCAAACTAAACTAGTACCACCTGACAGTTCCTGATCCACATCCATCCAAACCATTCATTTTCACATACTTAGGTAAATGTCTTTTTAAAAATGTTGTAATTGTGCCTGCATTCATTATTCCAAACGCCAACCACACTTGCAGGGAGGAACCTGCCTCACGTAAACTGGAAACTGGTGTGACAATAACGAGCAGTGTAGAACTTCCAATGAATTGTTTCAAAGTGCTCAGCAAAAGCATATTCCGGTTGAAAGGAAGGACTGTGAGAATAAAATGTGCCATGGGTGTCGAAGGAAAGAAAGGAAATTGAAAGAGAAGCCTCACAAAATGGCCGAAACCAACATATAACGGGAAGATTGGGAAAATTATGAAGATCAACAAAAAGCCACAAAAAGAGGTGTAAAGAACAGTAAGGAATAACATGAGAAAACACTTGCACTGATCATGCAGGCAGCTCACAAAAGTTTCCATCAATGTCTAAAATGAAACCGAGTGGCCAAACTAAAGTTTGGTACTCCGCTGGATGAGCAGAGACATTGAGTACTGGGATGTGATGAAGAGACCAGGCAAGCAACAGGCATTTCATATCAATCCTCACAGTGGAAAACGCAAATGTCATGCCAGTAATTAACAAAGAGACGCAGAGATGTGAGCAGTTGGACACAATCATTAAAATCAAAGAGCTACTATTGAGCAAGCTAACAGAGCTAAGAATGCATATGTCTCCTGACGGAATGCATCCCTGGGTACCAAAAGGGATGTCAGGAGAAATAGCGGGTGTAACGGCGGTAATTTTCCAAAATTCGCTGGATTCTGGGGCAGTCCCATCAGACTGGAAAACAGCTGATGTTGCACTGCTGTTTACAATGGAGGTAGACAAAGGATGTGGATTTATCGACCATTTAGCTTTACATCTACAGTTGGGAAGACGTTTGAGATTGTTATCTTTCCTCATATAGCATTTATTCACGTAAAAGACACAGGATACAAGTAAGAAACAGGATAAGATACTCCATGTTTGCCCTGGATGAGTGCAGCGTTGAAAAAGCATGGCACAGGTGAAACACAGCAGATAAGGCAGAATCCGTGTAGCAAGAGATATTTCAGTCATAAACTTCTTGAGAACGACTGCGTGCAGTTCCAACAATACCGAAAAGCTCAATAACATCCAGAAAAGAGCAGCCAAATGGATCAACACCACACGACTGACGCAAAAATGATAAATACCCACTCCCTCCACCACGAAACACTCAGACATTAAGTATATAAAATACACAGCAGTAATTCACCAAGGCTCCTTACACAGTAACACTTCGATAAAAATGGAAAAGGGCAGCAGACAGATAGGAAACACCCCCCTAACACTTACTATGCTGTCCTGGAATTAGTTTGTCAATTTTCCAGTGTCACTGGTTAAAAATCTGGGTTACTCTCCCTTTTTACTTGGGTCTGGTGACAGCACATGGGCAACAGTTGATCAAGAAGACAGTTCACCATCACCGACTCCACTCAAATTAGGAATCAGTAATAAATGACCTTGACTGGAATGCCAACGTCCGAAGAAGAATGAATATGATATGTTTTAGTGTTATTAAGAGTTCTATTTTGCTGTGCTATTTCTGTTTTAATTCCAGACATATTGAAGAGCAGGATTTGCAGTTGGAAAGCTGAAACTAAGCATCACATCAGAATCTCATGGAGTTGCTCTGTTTAAAGTAGCCTGAACCTCATCGATCATAGATAATGAAATGAGAAAGCAACATTCACAGTGGAGTGAAATCATTGACGTGTTCCACCTGTGGGCTGGCCTTCCACCAATCATCTGGCCTCCTGTCGAGACATCAATGGTGGGACCCTGGATAGAAACTGTGTAAACGCAGCAACTGTAGAAAGTATTCAATCACTTGTCTGCCCTGAAAATTCATCAGTGCAATAAAACTGGGGAAAAGCCATTCAGCTGTTCAGAGTGGGAAGGGATTTGCTCAGTTATCTAACCTGCTGATACACCAGTTGGATCAGTCGATGGAGAGAACACTTAATTATCCAGAGTTTGGGAAATGCTTTAAAAGTTCTCAGGAACTTATGTACAATCAATGTGTTCACACTGCTGAGAAGCCATTCAAGTGTGCTCGCAGTGGTAATGTGGGTAGGGCGTCATCTGATCTGACTTGACATCAGCAAACTCACTGGGGCAAGGTCATCCCCCTGCTCTTAGGGTGGGAAATGGTTCACTTCGTCATTCAGTCTGCTCAGACAACAGCCAGTCAACACTGAGAAGAGAACATTCTGCTGCGATTTTTAAAGAAATTAATTGATTCCAGCAACCTGCTGAAATGCAAGCGAGTTCACACTGAGTGAGGCCCTTCACCTGCACTGAATGTGTGAATGTATTCTCTCACTTATCAAGCTTGCTGAAGCACCAGGGAATTCACCTCAGCGACAGGTCATTTATATGTTCTGAATTTGGGAAAGGATGCATTGAATTATTCCAGCCTACTGATACACCAACGGATTCACACTGACAAGGAATTTCATAATGTCCAGAGTGTGTGAAGTGCTTTACCAGTTCCAATAAACTGAAGTCCCAACAACGTGTTCACACTTACGAGATAGCATTCACGTGTTCTCACTGGAAGAATGTGTTGCCACTGTGCATCGGCACAGTTCAACTAGTGTATCTCCTACATCCGTGACTGCACTTCACAGGGACTTCAGTTACTGTGACTCACATTATGAAATTCTGAATGTGTGAAAATTAATTTGTAAATACAAATCCAACCTTAACAATTAAGAACCGGCCCAAGAACAGGGCAGTACATGGATATCTACCTGTCCTCTCTAATCGGACAGAAATCACAGGAAGAAAAGCAATGCACTACATGTGATCGATCCCTGAACAATTGAACACCAGTTCAATTGAACAGATTTTTACATCTACAGAGGTAAACCATTTCTGACAGAATAAAAACAGTTCATTAGAGGATACAATAACAGCATAAAACTGAACTGTTGTATAGTGTGTGTCACTATAATATTGTCAGACCATAAGGATTGGTCTCTTCATCACAGAGAAAAGTGAACTGGGGGTGATTTAACCAGAAGGCCACCGGAACGCAGGTGCAGGAAGAGGTTCAGAAGGACTTTCTTTTATGGTAACCTCAAACCGATAATGGGAATGAAGCCATGTTGTTGGTATCACACTACTCTAAAAATCATGAATCCAGCCAACTAAGCTAAACTAATTGCCCGTCAAGGAAGTGTCACATTTGTGGATGAATCATTGAATCCCTTGATTCACACAGTGGAGATGAACGGACTCTCCACATAATGTGTTTGTTGGTGTTTCATCAAACCGTTGCTACTCCTAAAGCTCTTCTCACATTCAAGGCATTTAAACGTCCTCTCAATGGTGTTAACAAGCCCATATTTGTTCAGATTAGAGAAGCGAGTGAACCCCTTCCAACATAAGGAGCAGGTAAAATATTTCTCCCTTGTGTGAATCTGTTTGTGCTCACTGAATACACATGACCCAGTGAATCTTTTCACACGCTCAGTGCTGGTGAACGGTCTCTCACAAGCATGGCCACGCTTGTGTATTTGAAGCTTTGCTGACTTTCTAAATCCCTTGTCACACACAGTGCAAACATGTAGTCTTTCTCCAGTGTCAACTCGACTATGTGACTTTTGGCTGGAGGTTGAGGCTTATCCCTTTCCAAACAGAGCAGACAAAGCTTATCTCCCTGTGATGGAGACATTTCTGTGACATTCGGTTGGATCCTCAGGTGACTAACTTCCATTCCATGGAACAGGTGAATGACATCTCCCACATGTGAATAATTTGGTGCTGAAATAAAACCTTCGCATTTAAAATTTTCACAGATCTTCCAGTATTGCCCCACACTCAGGGAAAAGCTCCCTTGTCATTGTAAAGCCACGGGTGTTACACGAAGCTAGACGACAGATTAAATCCCTTCCCACAGGTGGAGCAGGTGAACAGTCTCTCCACAGAATGTCTGCGTCGATGTGCTTCCAACTGGCCTGGGTATTTGTAATCATTCCTGTAATCCAGATATGACCATGGTGCTGATCTGCTCAGAGATGTCCGGTTTGGATGATCTATCGAATCTTTGCCAATAAACGCAACAGAAGTATGGCTTTTCTGTCTGTGGATATTTTTAAAACGCTGGTTTGATCATATTAATCATTTCTGCAGATAGTTAACTGTAACACGCACACGTGTGTGTGTGTGTGTGTATGTGTGTGTGTCTGTGTGTGTGATTGTGTGTGTGGTTGCGTGTGTGTGTCTTTTGTGTGTCTGTGTGTGTGTGAGAGAGAGATTTTGATGGTGTGTGTGCCTATGTATGTGTGTGTGTTGGCGCTTTTTCACTCACACTGGTGTTTGAAATCTTCTTCCCACAGACATAGCCAATAAACATGTTCCGTTCATGTCCTGATGAATTTAGTGACACTGTTAGATCTTTATATCACGTTTGATTTGATTCACTCATTTTCAATTCTTTCAGTTTATTACTCTGTCAAATGATTTCCAAATATTATCGTTTTCCTTTTAGGCAAGATCTCAGAACAAACAAAGTCAATTTCAGACAGACTTTTTTCCTCGATTGCAATTTCCCTCCAAAACAATTGATGCAATCATATTGGGAGATGCAAAAAGCACTACCAAAACCAAATAAACGACATTCATGAATAAAAACGGCTGTTGTTCACAACTTCTCAGAGGCAATGGGTGCCATGAGGTGTCAGCGTTTGGTGGATTTGACCTCGCGAAATGATGAACAGTACAATCTTCCTGTCCATCAGGAAGTTACACAGGAAATGATACCATTTGCTCCTACTGTATATCAGTGCTATAGAAAGTGAATGGTGAAGGGTCTTTGCAATCAAAAGTGCTGGTTTGTCCCAGGTGTTGACAAGCCTATTGTGTTTATGAAGAAGCATTCAAGCAGGCAAGTGGTGGGGATTCCATGTCACAACTGACTTACATGTGGTAGATGGCGGGCAGTCAGGGGGTAAGTTGAGCGCCGAGAGATTTTCAAACGCTGCCCTGATCTTGCATCAACTGTATTTGTGTGGTTTTTCTTCTACTGTTTCTAGCCAACATTACACCCCGAGAATGCTGCTCATGGAGGATTCAACAATGAATGTTGCCTTTTAATGTCAACAAAGGATACTCAGATTGTCTCTTGCTGAAGATGGTCATCATAGTTCACATACGTCATATGACAGTTACTCGCACTTGTGCAGATTTTATATGCTTTCCATGTCTTGCTACATATGGATATGTGACTTTTGAGAAGATTTTTCAGCTCAGTTTGAGGTCAGGTAGTAAATCTGCTCTCAATGTCAACAATCCGACTGGCTCAGCGAGCAAACGTACAACCTGAACATTTGGATATGTGCGACTTTATTATCTGAGCAATTTAAAATGTTGCTGAATGTTGCACAATCCTTAACGAACATTCCCACTTTTGAAGGGAAAGTCATTGACGAAACGGTCGAATATGGTTTGGCCAAGGACTCCAACCTGAGTAACTCCTGAGTATGAATTCCTGGATTCTTAAGGCCCAAATGCTTTACAAGTGTGACATAACACGTCTCAACAGGTTGATTAAAATGCAGATGAACCCTGGGATTAGACTGTTGTTTGTTACAAATGCCACCTGTGGATGAAGCTTCTGCAAAGCTATAGCCCAGGACTCTGCACAACCCGCGAAAGGGATCTGTAGAAGTTGCTCGCTGGACTGAACTTTTTAACTCTGTTTCTCTGTCCACATATACAGCATGACCTGTTGAATATCATTGGCTCTTTCTGTTTGGTCTCAGATTTTCAGCAGCTGCAAGAATCAGCATCAGACCCCGCCCTGTACTATGACGTCACTGCCTAACCCGCGCTTGCATCCACTTCGCCGGCCAATATGGGCGTGGTTCACCTCGGACCTGAAAATCACTTCCTTACAAGTTATTTTACAATCTGCTCGGTGTCACTGAATGGCATTATTAACGGTGTCACTATCAATCCCTCCCTCCAGCTCTAGCAGCCTTACTGTCTGTAAAAGCTCATCTCGCCCATTGAGTACGGAGGTATACTGTTACTGCGAATGTGCCACCCTCTACTGTAGCGAGTGGAGAGAACATTCATCACCGCGTGGAATGCTAGGTAGTTACCCCGCCATTCAATTCAATTATTACAGAAGTTTGCTTCGATTCATGAATAATTTTCTCTTTCCTGCATTACAATCCTGTGTTCAATATAATCTTTGGAAGAACAAAACTGCAGCACTGAACGACATCTTAAAATTGGATGCATCCATCAACTCTCTCAGCCCTTCTCCACAACATAACCTTGCCATTAATATACTTGAACCCTCAAATCATTGTGTAAATTCTCATCGTGAACTGATGGTGATCTATATTAGAAACTACTTTAACAGGTGGATGTTTAGCACTCAATCCAAACGATATATTTGTTCCATCTGAATATATCTCAACATAATACTTTTGTTATCTCATTTTAAAAAGAAGCAGAAGATAGGACGAGTGAAGATTTTTTTCGATTCCAGATCTGTGCTATCTTTTCAGCTACAAGATCCAGCCATAGAGTTTATATAGAATTACGATGAAATTGATTAAAAGATGAATATTATTGAACATTCATCTAAAATTTAGTACTTATCTTGCTTTACTGTGACTAATGGGTCAGGTGTTGTTTGATACCTTTAATGTTGAGCTGAATCCATGTCGAACCTGTGTGCATTTCTGGTCTCCAAATTTGAGGAAAGACATTCTGGCTATTGAGGGAGTGCAGCGTAGGTTCACGAGGTCAATTCCTGGAATGGCGGGATTATCTTACACTGAAAGACTGGAGCGACTGGGCTTGCATACCCTTGAGTTTCGAAGACTGAGAGGGGAATCTGATTGGGACATATAAGATTATTAAAGGATTGGACACTCCGGAGGCAGGAAACATGTTTCCACTGACGGGTGAACGACAACCCAGAGGACATAGCTTAAAAATACGGGGTAGACCATTTAGGACAGAGATGAGGAGAAACCTCTTCACTCCGAGAGTGGTGGCTGTGTGGAATGCTCTGCCCCAGAAGGCAGTGGAGGCCCAGTCTCTGTATTCATTTAAGAAAGAGTTGGATAGAGCTCTCAAGGATTGTGAAATCAAGGGTTATGGAGATAAGGCAGGAACAGGATACTGATTAAGGTTGATCAGCCATGATCCTATTGAATGGTGGTGTAGGCTCGAAGACCAGAATGGCCTACTCCTGCACCTATTGTCTATTTTCTATTGATCCATTGCTCTGTTTCATCCCAGTCTTTAATGATAACGTCTCTGCCATTGTCGAAACTGCGCTACCATCATCAATGAGAATTTTAAACATATGTGATAGTTTATTTTTTTCTCTTCCAGTCATTTTCAAACGAGGGTTTCATACCTGTAAATCCCTAAGTTATGTGCCAGCAGTTTATACCACTCGTATACGTGGCATCCCTCACAACACTTGCATTTGTTCTTGGTGCTTCCTCTTACACACGCTATTCGCTTCTCACTCACCCCTCAATCAGGGCCCTTTCTCTCTGTTTCATCCCTGAGAGGCCAGAGTCTTTTATAGATCCAGGTCATTCCTTAATGGATAATTTTAAAATATTTACGTAGAGCAAGAAACAATACTGCACAGGAACAGGACCAAGATGTTGTGCTGAACATGACTCCAAATTTAATTAATCCTGTCTGCATCCTCTTGTTCTAATTTACTTCATTCGTTGTAGAGTCTTGTGCTAATCTAAAAGCCACTGAAAAGTCCCTGTCGGCTATGCGTCCACAACCACCCAAGATAGCATGCTACAGATTCCGACCACTTCTATCGCAAAAACAACTCTCCTCACGTCTTCATAACGTTTTGTCTGAATAACCCACCCTATGTCTTTGACTTTGATTGGACATGACAACTCTCCATATCTGTGTAACCACCTCCAGTCACTCCAACCCTGTTGAACTCTGTCACCTCCTCCAGTCACTCCCTCCCTCCCAATCTCTGTAGCCTCCTCCAGCCACTGCAACATTCTCTATCGTTATTACCTCCTCCAGTTATTCCAAACCACCTGTCATTTAACATTTTCCAGTCATGACAATGTCAAAGGAAATGGTGAGAAAGCAAGAACCGGGTAGGGAGTTAGTTGACCAGTCGTTATTTTATTGGACATTGGGTAGGTTCGTGATACTGAATGGCATACACCTGCACCTCTATGTAACATTCTGTCTCCATGACTCCCTTCAGATCCTACTATAATCACTATTTGTTAAATGAACACAATCTCCACACAATGGAAATTCCCCAGACAGCAGAATACTGCTTATCACTCGTACAATCCCTAAACTCCTCCCAATATGTTTCCTCCTCCAGCCCAACATCTTCCATATCTTTGTAACATTCCTTAGTTGCAATAGCACTCCCTAGCTCTGTAGCATTATACAGCATCTCTAACTTTCTCTGCTCCTCCAATCCGTGTAGCGAACCTGCCTCTGTTACATTATCCCACAAACTGATACCTGTTCCTAAGATTTTCTGTCTCTCTCATCTTCTGCTCCTCCAAACCTCCTTGTCAGATTTTTTTTAGTTTATCAGAACTTCCTGTTTCTGCAACCTTCACCAGCCTCTGTAGCCCTCCTTCCATCTGTAAACTCCTGCTTTCCTTCCAATACTCCCTGTGTCTGTACATTGCTTCAACTCTTATATCACTCTACATCTGTAAAGCCTACTGCCGTCGCTTCAAACTCTGTGGACAACTGTCTGTCGAACCTCCCACAGGTGCTGTACCTCTTCGTAAAATTTGTTAACCTCTCCAGATGCAATAAAACTCCACAAACTCTGTTTTCTATTCCACTACCCAAAACCCTCCCAGCTCCTCAAAATCTCTCTTTTTGTGGAACTCTGCAATTTTCCCTCTGTGTTCTTTGTTTCTGTCCTTAAAATTTCCCCCTCTCTGTAAATGTTGCATCCCTTCCAAACCTCCCTATCTCAGTAAACTTCTGCAATTCATTCCTTCAACGCTAGCACAGCCAATTGCAATACATTATCGCCTCCCTAAATATTAAGGATGCAGCCGTTGGACTGTGTACAAGAGGAAGTAAAATAATTCAGAGACTGACTACGCTTCTTGCCTGTATTAACTCCTCAAATCCCTACAACTCACCATGTGTCTATAATCTCATCCAGCCCTGACAATGCTCCCTTACTTGTACACCTTCCTGAACAGAGGTTTCTTGAACAACTGCAGCTTCTGCAGTGCTCCATAAAATTTTACTCAGTCGAGTCACTACAAGTCGCTGAAGTGGGGCATCCAAAGACTCTAGTACATCTAACTCCCTGTCTGTCATTTTTCCCTTTGTTCAGGTATTCATAGTTCTGTAACCATCTTACCAGAAGCCGTGTAAACCTTACAGAGGTCCAACTCGAGTAAACACTTTCAACAGGAAGAATCTATTATCTGCTTCCTTTGTCTATTCAGTTCTGGCAGTTCCGCCTATACTTTCCAGTAACCTCTGTCAGGTCCTGCAGCTCTCCCTCCCCATTCATATACATCGTACCGCCCTCTACAGCGCTTTCAATCACTGTAACACCCTCTATGCCTTCTAATTCACCTCCGCGTTTCTACTGTCGTTTAGATACAAAAGCGATCCTTTGAGGCAGCAGTGCGGATTGGGATTTTGTAACTCATAGCTGAGGCTTGAAGTCTACTTTTACCTGCGAGTCCCAAGGGCAGGGATCGTGAGAGCGACCAACTCTGAGTGGGAGAAACTAAATCGGCATGGAGGTTCGAGGTCGACGAGTAGTTTGAGTTGGTGAAGCAGCAGAGCAGGAGGCTCCAAATCAGCACTGAGTCACATAGGGAGAGAACATCTGAGGGAGCAACTTCAGCAAACTTTTGACATTAACTCAGACCTGGGAGATATTGCAACATCAAAGTGGGAGGATCTCAATTAGCACTGAAGGTAGAGGCCTTATCATACCTGGGAGTCCCAGCGACGGAAAATATCTGTGGGAGCAGAGTGGAGTGGGAGCTTGAGGAGTACCAGGACCTGGGATTCACAGATGCGGGAATACTGTAAGGGAGGAGAGTGGAATCGTACCTGGTGGATTACACTTACCTAGGAGTCACTGAGATTGTGATACTTTGAGGGGGCAGAGTGGAGTGAGAGCTGGAGAGCTACACGTTCCTGGGAGTGACAAAGACGGTTGCCTTGTGAGGGAGCAGAGTAGAGTTCGAGCTGGAGGATGTCACGTACCTGGTAATCGAAGACACGTCTTCCTGTTGCTGAGAGTTGCTTGCACTGAGGTTGAAGGAAACACGAGGGGCATCACATAAAATAAAAACCTGAAAGTTCATTTTCGGGAAACCTCTTCATAGTGACAGTCTCTAAATTGATTTTTGCGCACCAATTTAGATTAACCTCTTCTGAACAAAATGGTTTAACTCAGTTTTACCAGGAATCAAGTAAAACTTTGAGCCAAAATAACAATATAAATTCAGTAAACTACCATTGAATAAGCCTAAGAATCTTAAAGTTATGACATAAGTCGAGGACGACATGGTATCACAGGTCAGTCACATGGAAAATGCGTTCTGTTTCATTAGTAATTCATAGCCGCTGGTGGCGACTTGGACAAACACCAGAATTTGGAGCTCAAACCACGATGAGACTTTATGGTTCACCTGTGACACTGAGCGTTCGGTGGATAGCTCATCCAGAGAGTGGATCACACTGCAGAGATAACAGACAGGAATATGGAAGGGATTATGTGATCAGTGAGTCCAGCAGAAACAGTCATCGGACACAAAAATCCTCAGGGGTCACTCACAAATCAGATTTCCAGTTTGATAGCTCATGCATCCGCCGGCTGCTCAGGGGAGCGCAGGCCGAGCCATGTTTGCGAACCCAGAAACAGCCTGATTATACCGGAGGGAAGGGAGAAGGAAGGAATGTCGATACTCCAAGGGGTTTGATTAATTTGATGAAGATGCAAGTGTTTCTCTGGCTGGCAATGTAACTCTGCGATGGTGGAGTCAAGAATATCACTGCATCTGCAGTTAATTAGTCTGGGGGACAGTGAGCAGCTGGACCTCATGTCAATGTTGGTAGGAATGAAATGGGTTCGAAGGATGAAATGGGAATCCGAATTTCGGGAGCTTGGTGGATGGTTGGGAGGCAGCATCTTAAAAGTAGCAATCGTGCAATACTCCAATTGCCGTGTACAAGGCAGTAAAGAACAAGGAAGGTTAAATGAATCAAAGATGGAAAGAAGATGCAGCAGGGGATGCTTCAGTTTCCTGGGTATTTGGTATGGGTTTTAGGAAAGACAACAACTTCAGTTTCTGGACAGGTACGCTAATGACATAGTTGGGACTGATTTCCTCGTCGGGTATTTGGGAGAGTTTTAAACTAACTTGGTTGGGTTATGGGAAGCGGAAGGGTACAGCAGTGGAGACGACCAGGATTTTCACAATACTTGGCGATGCAGCTGGAACTAATCTATATCACCACGTTTAACAATGGACGATGGAATAAGAAAGTAAGTCCAAATTGTAAATAATCTCCATCGATTGGATTCATGGAGTTCGGGAACCCACAGATGCAGTTTAGCCTGTGGAAATCTGATGATGTCAGTGTAATCAAGAGTTGGCTCAAGGCATGGTAGGACTCGGTGTCAAATATTGCTGTGTATAAAGTTTTCCGACGCAACAGAAAGAAAGGAATGATGAAGGGTAGAATTATCGCATTTGGACAGCGTCAGTAGATGGCTCTGAGCGAAAGATGATCCCTCCAAGGATAGTATGAATTTAGCGAAAACTGCAGGTCAATAATTATGCGGTTACACTGCGAATACCGTCTGTAGGCCACCGAGTAGTGGAATTGATGGAGACAATTAATTTACAGGGAGAATTGAGCGCTATGGTAACACTAACAGCAGTCATATTGAGAATCTTCAATTATCCAGATATAAACTAGAATACTGCTAATGTCAAGGCAGTGAGGTGCAAGTCTGCCTTGGATTGCATGGAGGAGGGATCACTGTAGGAGTATGTGTTCAGCCCGAGAAAGAATGCATTTGTTGGACCTGGACATTGTAAAAGAGATGCGGCAACTGGATCCTGTGCCAATCACGAACATTCCAGGACACAGCGCTCATTTGACTTTAATTTTCAGAATGATGTTAGACAATGATATGCGCTGAACTGAATACAAGAAAAGTCAATAGACAGGAAGCAGCTTTAATGGTACAAGAATGCAGCAGGAATTTCAGATTGAAAGACCGAGTTGTCCACAAAGAGAAAAACTGAACAATGGGCTCCCCACAAAGAGGATATGGTTTTGGTTAGTACAGGAATGATTCCTCAAATACGAAATGCAGGATAATGAAACCCAACGCTTCCTGAAAGACGCTGAAGATGACATTAGAACAGGTGTCAACGAGGGAATCGAATTGTGAACCGGGAGGAATTGCTGAAGGTTCAGAGTGGAGACGGAAGACCGGGGAGAATTAAGGGAAACGGATTGATTTTTTTAGAAGAAGGAACAAAGAGGATTGATGAGGGCAGAGCGGTGGACATGATGTATATGGACTTCAGTAAGGCATTCCCCAAGTTTCGCTACAGGTGATTTGTTCACAAGGTTAGCTGTCATGGAGTTCAAGGAGAAGTAGCCATTTGGATAGAGAACTGGCTCAAAGGTAGCCGTCAGAAGGTGGTGATGGAAGGTTGTATTTCAAACTGAAGACCTGTGACCAGTGGAGTGCCACAAGGGTCAGTGCTGGGTCCACGACATTTCATCATTTATATAAAATTTTCGATGTGAGCATAAGAGGGGAGTTATCAAATTTGCAGAAGAGACCAAAATTGGAGATTTAGTATATAGCGAAGACGGTTACTTCAGAATAAAACGGGATCTTGATCAGATGAGCCAATGGGCTGAGAAAAGGCAGATGAAGATTAATTAGATAAATGCGAGGTGCTCCACTTTGAGAAAGCAAATCTTAACAGGACTGATACACATAATGATAAATTCCAAGGGAGTTTTGCTGAACAACGAGACATTGTGGAGTGCAGATTCATATCTCTTTGAAATTGGAGTCGCTGGTAGAAAGGATAGTGAAGAAGGCGTTTGGTATGCTTTCCTTTACTGGTCAGAATATTGAGGGCCGGATTTGGGAGGTCATACGGCGGCTCTATAGAACATTGGTTCGGCCAACTTTGGAATATTGCATGCAATTCTGGTTTCCTTCCTATCCGAAAAATGTTTTAAAAGTTGAAAGGGTTCAGAAAAATTTGCAAGTATGTTGCCAGGCTTTGAGGATTGGAGCTACAGCGGAAGGTTAGATAGGCTGGGGCTGATTTTCCTGGTACGTTGGATGCTGAGGGGAGACCTTCTAGATGGTCATGAGGGGGATAGATAGGATAAATATACAATGTCTCTTCTCTGGGTTGGGCTGGGGGTACAGTACTAGAGGGCATCGTTTTAGGGTGGGAGGGGATAGATGTAAAAGAGACATAAGGTGCAACGTTTTCCTGCACTGGGTCGTACGTGTATGGAATGAGCTGCAAGAGAAACTGTTAGATGCTCTATTTAAATGCAACATTTAAAAGGCATCTGGATGGGTATATGAATAGGAACCCTTTGCAGGGATATATAGGCTGGCTGCTGTCAGGCGGGACGAGATTGAGTTGGGATATCTGGTCGGTTTGGACAAGTTGCTGTACAGCTCTATGACTCCAACTCCAGGAAAGCCAACGCAGAGCTGTCCGAGATTCCGCTGTGGGCCCCTCATAATGAGCATGTTAAAAGATGAAGTAAGGCTGGTTGAACACTGGAAAGAGGATACATACTGTGAAGAAAGAGCAAAGGACAATCAGTCACTGCTAAGGTATAATATCGAGGAGGAAAATGTGTATGGAATGGGCGACGAAGCATGTTTCACTGGATTTTCCTTGATATGTATGACAATAAATTCATTTACTCATTTGTTCATTCTTGAAATATAAATGACTGCATCAATAGAGATAAGAACAACGACTGACTGATAGGAAAACAGGAGGAATTTTCATTAGATTTATTGTCAGGCTGGAGGAAGATTTTCGGTGAAGTTCTACAGGAGTCAGTTTTGTGACCATCATTCGTTTTGATACGTATAAATGATGTAGGGCTGGTGTGCAGCGACCCACTTCAAAGTTTACAGTAGACACAGAGCCTCAGGAAATTGGAGAATTATGTAAAGAACTGGACAAGCTGGTCGAGTGAGTGGGGAAATAATATATGAAGGTCGACGCAGAAAAGCATGAGACAATGCAGTTTGCTGGCAAGACCATTAAAAGACAACACAAAATATGATGTAACATCTGAAGGAGTATTGGAGCGAAGGACTAATTTATATTTGTGTAGAGATTATTGAATTTAGCAGGACATTAAACATAATTGAAGCATGGAGTATTCCTCGTGTTATAATGATTGCGGTCGAGTACAAGAGCAAGGAGGTTGAAGTTGTATCAAACGCATGTTAGACCTCAACTGGAGTATTGTACACATTTCTGTTTGTCATATGATAGGACATATGTGATCACGTTGGAAAGGACGAAGAAGTGATTGACGAGAATGATTTCATGGATAAGAAACTTCAGTTATGAAGTCAGACTGAAAACGTTGGAAAGAAGGCGGCGAAGAGGAGATCTCATGGAGTTTTTTAAACTCATAGACATATTGACGAGTATATACCGGACAACTCTGCTCCCTCGCATAAAGGGAACAAAAATGAAAGGGCACAGATTGCAAGTGGTGTACGAAAGAAGCAATATTGATGTAGGTCAGAATTTTTTTACACGACAAGCAGTTAGGGAACACTTGGTGATGATGTCGATCCATGTTCAATGGAAAAAAGTTCAGAAGGGGACTGGAAAATTGTTGTTATTAATAATAATGTGGAACGCTATGGGGGGAAGCAGGAGATCATTACTCAGTCATGTGTTCATTTGAAGAGCTGGTGAGAACATGATGGACCAAATAACATCATTCTCTGCTGTAAGGTCTGTGTGGTTCTGTATGATGATTTTCAGAGTCCTGACACTCCAATCATGTTCTCTGTCAGTAATCTCATTGATCGTGGACAATATGCTTCTATATAGACAGCGGTCATCAACCAATGCAACCCTCCTTATCTCAATTACTCATGCAGGCCATTTCAACCTACTTTCTCTGGAATCACCAGCAGTCTCTATGTTGCAATTCTCAAGTCCTTACTGCTCTCCTCTTCTTTTTAACTTCCCCAATCCACAGAAACATTCAAAAATTTATAATCTCTTCCAGTCCACATGACCACTAGCAATCTCACTAACTCCCTCCAGCCCTGACAAATCTTATTATCTCCATAACCTCCTCTAGCCACTACAGTGTTCATTATATCTACAACTTTGTCCAGCACCTGAAACTCTGCAAATCGCTTTGTCTTCCTCCGGCCCCTACAGTTTTCCCTTTGAATGCATAACCAGATGTGTAACATACTCTTGTCCCTACATTGCTCCCCATTCTCTAACCATCATCTGCCCCGTTACAGTTTCCTATTTCAACAACCTCCATGTTACAAATCCCTCCCTGTCTGTGCAAATACCTCCAGCCCTCCCTATCTCTAAAATCTCTCCAAAATGTAAGACTCCCCAATGTATCTATAACTTCCATTAGTCCCTACAGTTTGTCTGTCTCCAAACCCTTTTTCCAGCTGTTACAACCATGCAGCTCTCTTAGCAAAATTCTCCAATGGAAGTATTATTCTTTTCACGAGAACCTCTCTTAAAAATCTCCCAGATCCAATGCAAGGTTGGGTTTCTGTTTCCTGAAGCTCTCGATTTAAATCTCTTCCACCCAGAACGTCGTCTGCTATCCTTTCCAAAATTCAATTCACCTGTACGCTTGTGACCCACTCAATGAGGCGGAGAGGGTTTTGCGACTGGGAATCTTTGCGGGGCTTGGCCGACATTACAGAAGTCGGAATATTTACAGAAACTGGAGTTTTTACAGACGTGGGTGGGGTTATAGGACATTAAGCATATTACAGAAATTGGCAATTTGTAGGCTCACAGGAAATAATCTGGGAATTTTCTGGTTGGCTGTGGTCTTTAATACAAAATCGCTGTTGAGCTGCAAATGCATAGGTCCACTATCATGCTTGGGACGTCCCTTTTCTGACAGTTGAACTACATACTGGAATATGTACCAGTAGCTGAATGGCCACAGGCTAGGGAGAGAGTCTGCCATCTTCCTGATTGGATTTGGGAGCTCAGTTCCAGGATGGGTGAGAGCAGCTGACCTGTTCAGGCAAGAGAGAGAGCCTGGTATCTTCCTGATCTCATTGCGAGACTCATTTCCAGATTGGATGTGGGTAGCTATAAATGCCGCATGCACAGTTCTGAATTTAAATTCCTTCTATGTCAATAATTTGATGAAACTCCAAAAGACATGACTCCTTGCAGCAACAAATCCAAGGTGTCAATTCTTGACAAGTGGTCAACTGAACGGAAACTCAGATCTAGAGATCTAGGTCCGGCTGGTCCTGCTCCCAGCATATCCTTCTGCACTCGTCATTGAGGCTGAGTGGATCGCTGGCTTGATCATTACTGAAGAGTTGGAGGTATGCAGGGCCGTGAAGTTTCAGACTGTAGTGGACCTATGCATTTGCAGCTCAACAGCGATTTTCTATTAAAGACCACAGCCAACCAGAAAATTCCCAGATTCTTTCCTGTAAGCCTACAAATTGCCAATTTCTGTAATATGCTTAATGTTCTATAACTTGTACAGTGTATGATTGTGCTGCTATTGATGGCCCACTGCACCTCAAAGACGCATGTTGGTAGTTCCACGATCTGCTGAAGGTCTTTCCCATTGAGTACACAGCAGTCAACATAACATAGTGAAGGTCTACAAAATGAGGCCATGGCCCTTCCTCCCCCCAAGAACTGTGTAGTGGCAACTATTACCGCTATACTATTTAGAGTCATATATCTGAAGCAGACGGATTGGTTTTGATGTGCTCAATTATATGTTTCCCTTTCATGGATTCCCTTATAACATGCCGCAGAGCTGTGTCACAGCCACAGGATCCAGCATCAATGCTGAGTGCGATATTGACTATATGGCAACAAACATGATTTCAGGTAAAAACAATTGACATGAACAATAATTGAATTACCAGAACGCGCACCTAACTCTATTAGAAAATTCAGGATATGTGGTAAACAGCTAATTCTTGTTCAGATTACACCATCTTGCAGTCAGAAAATCTGTAGGAAATGACTTTGAAAAGAACCTGAATTCAGGCACAATGCTATAGAGCCTCACCACTACCTCCTGAACACTGACCATCTTCAATATCTGTCCAGAGAGCTTCCAAACTAGAATTGGGCAGTTAGTCCCACAATCCCTCACAACAGAGCCGTTCGAAACATAACTGAACAATAAGGAAATGCGCAGCTAATGGACGAGAACAGGACTCAACGCCGAAACGCATTTCAACATTTGTAAAAATCAACTCAAAACAAGCATGCCCTGCAAGTTTTTCTCTTCCCGTGTGCCACCTTGGGACCGATGCTGAATAAAGCTTCTGTAACTGCTGCAGCACATTATACTTCACATTGATCCCTAATAAACCATATTCAGTGTCCGTCAGCTCCACAATGTCAGTATCCAAATAGAACTGTGCATCTGCATTGATGGCCAGCATGATCTCAGCACAATGTGTTTCTGTGTGACTCAGAATACAAGTATTTTGTAAATGTTTCCGCCATTATTCTAACCATTAATCGCACAGGTTCATCACTGAGGGTCCGACTTTTAGTATAATAATTGCTTTTCGATTGTCTGATAAGTACAAATTCCACCCATTTAATCCGTTCACTTTTATGGCAACAATGTGATGAAAGCAGTGCACAAATCGTAGTTGAGGACGTTGAAATGATGAATCTCGTTAACACACACAGAAGAAAATTATTATTAATTGCAGTGGCTTTAAAAATATGCACGTATTTTCACTTGCACTAATATCAAATGTTGATATTCACAAATAGTTATTTTTATAGGAAGAGCATCAATGTGTTTGTCCAATCATTCTGTAGTCAATTGTGAATATAGTTGCAAATATTTTAGTCCACCTAACAGCTCAGTAACACAGTACGTATGTGTGTGATGCTAAGTATGACGGCAATGCCTCTGAAAGATTGATATTGTTTTAAACGTCATATCCCTGCATCTGTTCCCTAAAAATCAACTCAAAACAAGCATGCCCTGCAAGTTTTTCTCTTCCCATGTGCCACCTTGGGACCGATGCTAATTAAAGCTTCTGTAACTGCTGCAGCACATTATACTGACTAGATGCAACCAGCCTGCGCGCACACAAGCAAAGATTCTATGTCCAGCATTGGGCATGTTAGGACAATGATTTTCTTAATAAAGTATTTGTGGAATATGATTCGTCCAGTATTTCTTATCCATGCATTGTTTCCCTTGAGAAGGACATGGTAAGCTGCCGCATTGACCTGTGCAATCCAACTGCTGTAGGTAGACTTACAATGTCATTAGGTAGAGGACTTTAAACAGTGATATTGAAAAAATAGAAATACATTTCCACATCAGGATGGTTGGTGGCTTGGAACGGATTTTGAAGCTGCATCTGCTGCCGTTATCCTTGATGGTCATGGTTTTAGAGGTACTTTGTATGAAGCATAGGCAAATTTCTGCAGAATACCGTGCTGATGGCAGGCATTGCTGTGACGGAGTGTCAGTGGATGAGGGGTAAAGCTGCACAGAGCCAGGCAAATGTGCGGCATTTCAGTACACACGCCTTCAAAGTGTGTCTTACAGATGTTGGACAGGCTTTGGGAAATCAAGAGTTGAGTCATTTCTGTTGGATTCCAAGATCCTGAGGTATTCTTGTAGCCAATGCATTTATAGAGGTGGAACAAATAAGCTCTGCAAAAGCACAGCCGGTCAGACAGCATCCGAGGCACAGGAGAATCAACGTTTCAGGCATAAGCCCTTGGCAGGAATGGGCAATGAAATTATAGGCTGAAAAATGTATTGCTGGAAAAGCGCAGCAGGTCAGGCCGCATCCAACGAGCAGGAGAATCGACGTTTCGGGCATAAGCCTTTGTTCTCCTGAAAAAGGGCTAATGCCCGAAAATTCGATTCTCCCTCTCTTTGGATCTGATCTCCAGCATCTGATCTTTTCTGGCATGTCAGTAATGCAAATGCTACTTGTCAATTGTGAGCAAGGGCCTGCATATTTTGCAGTTCCTGTTGCATTTGGATATGGTCTGCTTCAGTATCTGAGTAACTACGAACGGTGTTGAACATTGACCAGCCTTGGAAAAACACACTCGCTTGTAACTTTATGGCAGGCGGATGGTTATTTCTGAAGCAATTGAAGACATTTAAGCCTACAGCAGAGAACAGCATTATAACTCACTGATAGTGCGCCCCCTCTGACCGAGGAAACTTGCTTCAAGTTTCATTTTCTCCAGAGATGTATAACAACATATCTGAAAAGATTAACGTTAAGATATATCCACGAAGGAGCTGAACGAGGACTTGGTTAGCTCAAAAAGCTGGACGGGTACTTTATAATGCAGATTAATGTCAACTGTTTGGGTTCAATTCCTGCATTGACCGAGGTGACTATTAAGGATTATCCTTTTTAACCTCTCCCTTAATTGAGGCATAATGACTGTCCAGTTAAACTGCTACCGGTCGACACTTTCTAATGAGAGAGCAATCCAATCATACCGAAGGAATAGGGTATCTTGCCTTTCCATTTCAGATCTGCAGGCTGACCCAGACACACCTTCCATGTGGAACTGCTGCAGAGCTGTCCAGGAGCTGAGATGGCGGCTTTTCACGAACCCAACTATTTTCTTTTATACTACGTATACAGTAAACCGGTGCAGATGTTTCCCTGACACTAATTTGCTCCAATTTTGGTATTAAAACTTATGACACATTTGGTCAAATGCAGTTATATTGATGTTACTTGCCGTCAGTCTCACCTCGCCTCGAGTATTGAGCTGCATGTTTTCTTGCTGTCCATCATAAAAGCAAGTTTTCAATGAGGTCAGGCAATGAGTGGTCCTGGCAGAGCCGAAACTGAGGTTTAGAGAGCACTTTGGTGCTGAGGATGCACTTCGTGACACCATAGTAGATGACATCTTCCATCCATTTATTAATGATAGAGATTAGAACAATGGGGCAGTAATTGAATGTCTGATGTTTTGTCTGTGTGTACAGGCCACGCCGGGATAGTTTTCCACATTGTCAATAGATGGCAGTATTGTATCCAGCACAAACAGCTTGAATACAATGTTATCAGGGTTCACAGCCTTTGCGTTACCCACTCCCTCCAGCTGCTTGTAGATACCACACGAAAGGAATCGAATTAACTGAAATCTATCTTCCGGAGGAGTTCACCTAAATCATCTCATCGACACTTTTGTCTGAAAGTTGTTGCGAATGCCTCCGCCTTATCTTTTCTATTGTTGCGTTGGGGTCTTCCATGATTGAGGATCCTTCTCCTCCAGTGAGTTGTTGATCCACGATCACAATTCACACAGAATGCATGTGACAAGATTGCAAAGATTAGGTCTCATTTTTGGTTATAATTTCGCTTACACCTCGGCGACAGTGAGGACTGCAAATGCTGGAGATTGAATCGAGAGTGTGGTGCTGGGAAGGCTCAGGAAGACAGGCAGTATCCAAGCATCAGGAAAATCGATGTTTCGGGCAAAAGCTCCAGCATCGGCAGTCTATACTTCCGCCTAGGGATTATTAACCTCACTGTGAATTCTCTTCCAAGGATGCTTACCTTGAAAATGGTCTCCCCATCATTCTACAATTCCCGATGAAGGTTTTTGGCCCGAAATGGCGATTTTCCTGCCTTTCACTTGGAACTGAAGATCATTTGCTGCTTATTCTATTTGGTGAGTAAATGATACTTTTCATTAACTTACCTTCATTTTTAGGTGTACTTCACCTCATTTTTAGGTGCTGTGCTTGGCAGGCTCACCTGTGGTCTCCATTAATCAAGGGTTTATCCCCTGGCTTGGTGGCCCCGATAAAGTGGAGCTTACATTAGCCGTTGACAGTGAAAATTTGCTGGTCTACAATTCTGCTGTTGTTGGCAATTACATGAATCACCTCATACAGCCCAGTACTGAATCAGTAGATGGACTGGAAATCTATCACGTTTAGCACCGTGATAGGCTATATCTCTCTCACTTCACTATCGCTCTCTCTCGCACACACACACATAAACATGTGCGCAATTGCGCGTGTGCGCGCACGCGCACACACACACACACTCTCGCACACGTGAATGACCACACACAAATTTCACAGTGAAAAGTTGAACTTTGTCCCCACAAATACTGCTTTCAGTCGTCACCGCTACCAATATGGTCATCGATCAATACGTCTCCAATCGGTAGATTGTTGAGAATGAGTTCAAAATTGTTTAACCCTCCTCGTCATTCCCCAACCACGATCCCACGTGGTGCAGACCCAGTAAAGTAGCTATGTCCTTTTTGGACCGACCATCTTGATCAGCAATGCTGCTGCTGAACCTCTTTTGGTGGAGATTCTGAAATGGCCCACCCTGTGTATATTCTCTACCTTTGTCACTCTCTGATTGCTTCCACCGTCTTCTTCAATGTGGATAGATAATGATACTTCAGCTGAGGGAAAGGATTCAGCAGGTGGTTTCCGTGTCAGTGCTTGGCCTGACACCGTGACATCTTATTATGTCAGTCTTGTTTGAGCAGTCCGTAGGATACTTTCCAAATTCAGGTACCCGCCCCCGAAGATGATAGAAAGAAGGACTTTGCAGGATCTACAGGCCTTTTTAATTTTGTCGCTGCCAACCCAAAGGCCTCCACAGTGCTGTCTGCTGTATGACTGAGTGTAAGGCTATTGTGATTGGACCCTGCAAGTTCTCACTACTTCATTAGTCCAAGTATATTCCACAAATTTCTATATTTCTTTTTCACTATTAATTCATTTCATACTTCTGTTTTGAAACCGCCCACCTATCCCACTGCATATTCTTTAGCCGCTGCATCCACCTCGAACCCAGTGTGTCACCGTATCACCATAAACTTCATCATCACCTACGACTGTAATTTCGTGCAGAAGCTTTACTACTCCCTATTTCTCTCATCTCCTCCCAGCCCTACACCGTTCGGTATTTCTTTAAAATCCGCCAAACACTACACCCTCTCCCTATCTCTCGACACTCCCTACCTCTCTAACCATTTTTGGCTCCTTCTTGCTCCCTAGCTCACGAAATTATTTCAGGACCTTGTCCCTCCTTATCTATCTGATCTCCTCCAGCTCCTTCTCTTCCCAAATCTCTAACATTCTCCAGGCCCTCCCCCTTCCTACTTCTCTGACCTCCTCCAGATCCTGCTCTTCCTAACTCTCTAACCTTCCCCAGGCACTTACCCCATCTCTCTGACCTCCTCCAGTGTCTACAATCTACCTTTGTCTTTGACTTCCTCAAGCCCCTACACCATTGCCTATCTCTGTAACGTATTCCAGCCACGACAAACCCAGCATAGCTCTCTAACCTGCACTTGAATGTATAATCAACCCGAACACTGCAACCTCCTCTAGAATGTACACTCTTCAATAATCCTTTTCGCCACCTTCAGCATCAACACGACTGCTAATCTATGCCGCCTTCTGAAGCATATCTAACACATCCCTATCTCTATGACCTCCTTAAGCCACTCCGCCCATCCCGAGATTTGTAAACCTCATCGAACCCCTTCACTCCTACTTACATCTGTAACTTCCTCCAGCTTGTATAAACCGCCCTTTAGCTCAGACATTCTCCAGCACCTAGACACATTCTTACTTCTACGACCTCTACCAACACTTTCCTGCTTCCCTCTTGCAGTTATCCCATCCAGTCACGACAGCCCTCCCCATGTCTGAAACCTCCTCGACCCACTATACCCTTGCCTACCTGTGTAACATCCTCCAGCTGCCCTATATCTCCCTACCTCTGTAAACCTCATCCATCCTCTACATTCCTCCTGATCACTGTACACTCGTCCAGGCTATAAATACCAACCTATATATCTGACATCCACCAGCAGCAACACCCATTCTTATCCACATAACCTTCATCAACACTTGCATCTTTCCCCACCGCGATAATCACAGCTAACTGTATGGCGCTCCTCATATCTGTAACTTCCTTCAGCAACAAAATCCATCTATCTCTGTGACATCCTGGAGCACTACAATGCTCCCCATCTCTTTAATCTCCACAAGCGATTACACCACTCCCTATCCCTGTAGCCTCCTCCAGCTACTTTATCCCTCCCTGTTTCTGTTACCTCCTCCAGCACCTTCATCCCTCCCTGTCTCCGTAAACTCCTCCAGCTAATATAGCCTCCCTATCTCTGTCAGCTGTTCCAGTTACTACATCCCTTCCTATCTCTGTAAGCTCTTGCAGACTCTATACCCTTCCCAATTTCATAACCTCCATCAGATAATACTCCCATCTATATCTGTCGTCTATTCCATCATCGACATTATTTACTGTTCTCAACCGCCAACTTCCCTTCCTCAACTCTGTAATCTCTTCCAGCATCTGTAATCCTTTCAATTACTGAAAGATCTTCCAGCTCCTACAGCCTTCCCTATCTTTGCAGCCTCCTCCAACACAGACACCCTTCCTTATTTCTGTAACGCCTCCAACTTCAAGACCATCCTTAGCACTGTAGCATCCTTCCACATTACATCGGTTATTTTCACAGTCACCTCCACCCTCACATACATAGCGCACAATCTCTATCGCCTCCACCCCCTACAGACCTCCTAACTACATAACCTCCAACAGTCCCTACACATGCTCTGATCGCAGTAATCTCCTGCAGTTCCCGACAAACCCTCTCTTCTCTGTCATTCCTCAAACAGGTACATCCTTTCATTTTTCTACATGATCCTCCAGCCTCCACACACATTCTGTTTTCTGCACTTCTTCTTGTTTCTGTGACCTGCTGCAGCCCGGACATCCCTCCCTATCTCTGGAACTTGCTCCTACACCAACATCCTTCCTTTTCACTGGAATCTCCACTCCCTATTCCATCCCTCAGTATCGCTGAAACCTCCTGCAGTATGTATCACTCTATGTCTCTGTAATATCCCCAGCTCCTACATTCCTCCTTAACTCTACAACGAGGAGATATCCCTCCCATTATCTGTTACCTTCTCCAGCATTATATTTCTTTTTCTGAATCATCCGATAGCTCCTTCACCCTTTTTTATCTTTGCAAACTCCCCATCAGTAATGAGAGTGCCCCCTGTTGTTTAAACATCAGGGTTTAAAGGAGTAGGTACATCTTTTCCGATCTCTCATAACCCCTTCAGACCCAAATGCAGTCCTTGCCTCTGTAACTTCCATCAGCTCCTTAGCTCATCGCCCTTAAATCCGAAAACTTGTGTAGCATAGACACTCTTCATATCTCAGCAGCCTCCCCCAGCTGCTTCAACTATCCTTGCTATTGCGGACCCCACGAGCACTTAAATACATCCACATTTTCGGAAGCACCTTAGCCCATTCGTTTTGCTATAATCCTCTCAACCATGGCAGCCCTCCTTACCTCGGTAAACATCTTAATTCCTATATCAGTAACAGCTACCAGATCCTACACCTCTCCATATATAAGTCATGTTCTCCAGTCACTGCACATCCTCCTATTTCTGTATCCTTCTGTAGCACTGATACTTCTCACTACCTCTTTCATCACCTCCAGCATATTTGCATCACTCTCACTGTTACCACCGCCAGCATCTACATCCGTCCTACCCATGTACTCTCCTCCAGCACATGCACTACTTGCTATCTTTGTATTCTCGACCAGCAATGACAAACTCCAATATTTCTGAAACCTGCTCCAGCCTAACATATTCCACCATTCCAAAATATCTCATGATTCAATCCAGCGAAGGTTGAACTGTAGTGGAAGCGGGTGTGGCCAGTTGCTGGGAAAGTTAAATAATATTTTCAATTGGGGTGGGTGCTTACGTACCGGGGAAAATGACAGCGCCCATGTCCCTGTAGATCACAAGGGAAGGGGGCATAATAAGAGAGCAATAATTTCGAAGGTTCAATATTTAGATGTGCAGACAGCAGATTCTACATTCATCAAAGACACTCCCGGATGGTATATTGCATCCCAGGTGCCAGAGTAAGGGATGTTTTTGAGTCTACAGTATCTTAGAGGAGTTGGAGCGCAGGTTCAACTTATGGTACACATTGGTACCAATGCGATAACTAGCAAAAGGAATGAGAAGCTGAAATAAGATGGAAGCGATTTAGGTTGGAAGCTAATAGGCAAGATGTGCAGAGTAGTAATCTCAGGATTGATAATGGTGTCACGTGCGAGTGAGGCGAGGAACAGAGAGCGAGTTCAGCTGAACATGTGGTTGCAGAGCTGGTGTTGGATGAAGTGCTTTGGAAATGTCGACCATTGGGATCCCTTCTGGGGAAGGTGGGACCTGCATAAGGAAGCTGGATGGAACCTGATCTACAGAGGCACCAATATTCTGGGAAGCAAGTTTGGTAGAAGAGTTTGGGAGGGATTAAAATAGTTTGGCAAATGAATAGGAACCCGATCTCCGGATCAGATGAATGGAGACTTGGTGAAAAGGCAGATAGAGCTTGCAGAGTCTGTGAGTAAGGATAAACAGTTAATCGGGCAATGTTGCAGTAAGTGTGATGGGTTGAAGGTCGTATATTTCAATTCAAGAAGTATAAGGGATAAGGGTGAAAAATGCAGAGCATGGTAAGTATTGAAACTATGCTGGTGTGGTCATTATGGAGACTTGGATATCCCAGTGGCAGAATTGGCTATTGAGTCAGAGAAATGTACAGCTTGGAAAAATATCATTCGATCCAACCCGTCCATGCCAAACAGATATCCAGCCCAATCTAGTCCCACCTTCCAGCACCTGGCACCTATCCCTCCAAACCCTTTCTATTCAGATACGAATCAAAGTGCCTCTTACATGGTGCAATTGTACCAGCCTCCACCACTTCCTCTGGCAGCTCATTCCATACACGTACCAGCCTCTGTGTGAAAACGTTGCAAATAGGTCACGTTCATATCTTTCCCCTCTCACCCTAAACCTTTGCCCTCGAGTTCTGGACTCCCCAACCTCAGGGAGAAACTTTGTCTATTTAACCTATCCTTACCCCTCATAATTTTGCAAATCTCTGTAAGGTCACACCTCAGCCTCCGAAGCTCCAGCGAAAACAGCCCCAGCCTGTTCAGCCTGTCCCGATAGCTCAAATTCTCCTATTCTGGCAACATCCTTGTCAATATTTTCTGAACCCTTTCATATTTCACAACATATTTCCGATAGAAAGGAGACCAGAATTGCACGCTATATTCCAACAGTGACCTAACCAATGTCCTGTACAGCCGCAACAAGACCTACCAACTGTTGTACTCAATATTCTGACCAATATAGGAAACCATACCAAACGCCTTCTTCCCTATCTTATCTAACTGCGACTCCACACTTAAGGAGCTATGAACCTGCACTCTTTGTTCAGCAACACTACCTCGGACCTTACCATTAAGTGTATACGTCTTGTTAAGATTTGCTTTCCCAAAATGCAGCGCCTCGCATTTATTTGAATTAAACTCCATCTGTCAGTTCTCCGTCCATTGGCCCTTCTGATCAAGATCTTGCAATCTGATGTAACCCTCTTCGCTGTCCATGGCACCTCCAATTTTGGTGTCATCTGTCAACTTACCAACTGTACCTCTTCTGTTAGCATGTAAATCATTTATGTAAATGACAAAATGTAGAGGACCCAGCACTGGTCCTTGTGGCAATCTACTGGTCACAGGCCTCCAGTCTGAAAAAGAACCCTCCACCACCGCCCTCTGTTTTCTTCCTTTGAACTAGTTCTGTATCCAAATGGCAAATTCTCCCTGTATTCCGTGAAATCTAAATTTGCTTATCAGTCTCCCATGGGGAACCTTGTCGAACACCTTACTGAAGTCCGTATATATCACAACTACCGCTTTGCCCACATCAGTCATCTTTGTTACTTCCTCAAACAGGAGTTAGACAGGAGTGTACGAAGTTCAAAAAATCACACAACACCAGGATATAGTCCAACAGGTTTAATTGGAAGCACACTAGCTTTCGGAGCGTCCCTCCTTCATCAGTCAATTGTGGAGGGCTCAATCCTAACACACAGAATGTACAGCAAAAACTTACAGTGTGATGTAACTGAAATCATACATTGAAAAATTGATTGCCTGGTAAGTCAATCTGTTTGAATACTATGAGAGTTTCACTTCTTTCGTGTGTAAATCACAAAAACATTTTTTTTAAAGTTGCATTTTCAGGTTAGCTCATAACAATGGTGAGAGCTAGGTAATATGTGGATGGTGTTAGCCGCTCTGTTCTCTGTCTATGCCATGATATTTAGATTGATTCTAATCCAAAAAATGAGGTAACGGAGATTTACATGAATTCATGCCAAGGCTACGACACAGGATGAATGGGCACCGCACAACAATCAACAGACAGGAGTGTTCCGTCACAGTTGGGGAACACTTCAGTGGTCCAAGACATTCGACCTTGGACCTTCGGGTGACCATCCTCCAAGGCGGACTTCGCTACAGGCAGCAGTGAAAAGTTGCCGAGCAGAGGCTGATCGCTCAGTTCAGTACCACAGGGAGGGCCTCAGCCGGGACCTTGGGTTCATGTCATATTACAGGTGACCACCATTGCACTATGCAAACACACAGACACACCTACACACGCACAGTCTCACACAGAGACACACAGGCACTCCTATACACACATACACACGGACACACGTGTACACAGACACACACACATGCACTTACAGATACACACACTCAAACACTCACGCATGTACCCCTCACAGATTTAAGATACTCGACATTCACTACACACCCACATGCACTTTCTCACACTCACAACCGCCAACTTAGTCAGACACACATACAGACAAAGACCGACACGCGCACAGATATATTTCGTGGGGTGAATTTCTACTTGCAGTGTTACATTCTCCTTTGCTCAAAATCTGCATGCATTCATGTCAAACTCCGTTCTCTCACTTTCTAGATTACAATCAAACTAAACAACATGACATAGACAGAAAACACAGGGGGCGAACACCTTCAACATATTTATCTACCTGTCATCATTGTTAACATCTAACCTGAGAATGCAACATTTGGGGAAAATAAAGGTTTTGTGATTTACCCATGAAAGACGTGAAACTATCATGGTATTCAAACAGATGAAAGACTTAATGGACAATCGACTTTTCAATGTACAATCTTAGTTACATCACACTGTAAATTTTTGACATAATTTCTGTGTGTTAGGATTGAGCCCTCCATTATCACCTGATGAAGGAGCGACGCTCCAAACGCGAGTGTGCTTCCAATTAAACATGTTGGACTATAACAACCTGTTGCGTGATTTCTAACTCAATCAAGTTTGTGAGGCATGAATTCCCACGGACAAAACCATGTTGACTATCCCTAATCTGTCCTTGCCTTTCCAAACATCTGTACATCCTGTCCTTCTGCATTCCCTCAACAACTTGTCCACCACCGTCGTCAGGCTCACTTGTATATACTTCCCTGTCTTGCCCTTGCCACCCTTCTTAGCCAGTGTCACCACGTTAGCCAACCTGCCGTCTTCAGACAACTCAACTATGCCTTTTGATGGTACAAATATCTCAGCAAGTGGCCCAGCAATCACTTCCCACAGAGTGCTAAAGTACACCTGATCATGTCCTGGGGTTTTATAGACCTATATGCGTTTCCAGACATCCAGCACTTCAGCCGCTGTAATTTGCACAGTTTGCAAGGTGTCACCATCTATTTCCCTACAGTCTACATCTTTCATATCCTTTTAAACAATGAATACTGATGCAAAATGCTCATTTCGTGTTGGATGTTCTGCGGTTCAGAAGTTTCAAAAGGAATAGGGATGTAGGTAAAAGAGGTTGAGCGTGGCATTTTTAATCAGGGATGGTGTCACCTTTTCAGACAGGGAGTCGTTGAGGAAGGTTTGCCTGCAGAGTCAGTATGGGTGGAAGTCTGAAACAGGAGAGCAGCAGTCACTTTACTGGGAGTTTTCCAAGGACTGCCCGAATAGGAACAGACAAAGAGGCGCAATTGGGAGTCAGATTATCGAATGGTGCTGAAATAATAGGGTTGTTGAGACGGATGACTTCAACTTCCCTAATATTGATGGAACTTGAGGTCAAGTCCATTTGATGGAGCAGTTTTCTTTTCGTCAGATGTGTCCAGGAAGGATTCAAGACTCAATATGCAAATTGGCCGAATAGAAAGGAGGTCATATTGGATTTGGTGCTTGACAATGAACCAGGTGAGATATCAGATCTGTCTGTTGGAGAGCATGTCAGTGATACTGATCTCATCTCCCTGAGATTAACTATCATCACGGAGACGGTTAGGAGCAGATTGTATCGGAAAGTACTTTATGTTGTCAGGGGACAGGGAGTTAAAATGCGATTAGGAAAGAACTGAGGAGAGTAAATTGGGAACTGGGGTTTTCATGGAAATTGTGATACACATATGAAGGATGTTTAGGGAGTAATTGTGGAGAGATGTGTTCGGGTTTGTCCCACTGAAAGCAAGAAGGGATGGTAGGACGAAGGAACCTTGAATAACAAAGGATGTGGAACATCTAGTCAAGAGTAAGCTTATTTATTTTGTGGAGGCAAGGAATAGAGAGTGCTCGAGAGTGTTACAACCGAGCCAGAAAAGGACGAAGAAGGTTAGAATGGTGCACGAAATTTGGGTAGATTCAAGGAAAGCATTAAGGCATTCTTCACTTCTCTGAACAACAAGAGAATGGCCAGAGGGAAGGTAGAGCCAATCGCGGAACTTGTGCCTGGATTCAGAGGTGGTCGGGTAAATCATTAAAAAATACTTTCCTTTAGTATTCGCTAATGGAACGGACATTGACATTTGTGGGCACAGTGTGAAACAGGCTGGCATGCTCGACCAGTTTGATGTTAAGATGGAGGATGAGCTGGAAATTTTGAAACATGTGAAGATAGATAAGTCCCTGGGGCAAACGGGATGCAAACAAATTTTCGACGGCATGTGAGGGAAGAGACCGCTGCACCTATCGCAATGTTCCTTGCATCATAACTATCCACTGGTGTAGTACCAGATGATTGGAAGATGGCCAATGTTATTCCCGTTTTCAAGAAACGGAATGGAATGACCCAGCGAATTCCAGAACCACAGTCTGACGTCAATTGTGGACAAATTGGTGGGTGAGTATTCCGGCAGAAAATGTGTATAATTATTAGGAAATCTATAGTTTGAATTTAGATAGCCAGCATGCGGTTATGAAGGGCAGGTCATGCTTCAGTGAATTCTTTGAAGGGTGACAGATTATATTGATGAAGTCACAGCAGTTGATGTGATCTACATATATGTTACCAAGGTGTTTGATAAGGTTCACCGAGGTATGTTCATTCAGAAAGTAAGGCGGCATGGGATATAGCCAAATGTGGCTGTCTGAATCGAGGATTGGCTAGATCATCGAAGACAGAATTTGGTAATAGATGGAATGTATTCAGTCGGGAACTCGATGACCAGTGGTGCTCCACAGGCATCTGTTCTGGGATCTCGGCTCTTTGTAATTTTTGCAAATGACTTGAATGCCGAAGGGAAAATGTGGGTTAGTAATTTTGCCGATGACACCAAGTTTGGTGCATTTATCGATGGTGTAGAGGTCTGTGGAAGGTTGTAACGAGACATTGAGAGGGTGCAGTACTGGGCTGATAACTATCAGATGGAGATCTACCTGGAAAAGTGTAAAGTGATTCGATTTGTAAGGTCAAATGTAAATGCGGAATTCATACTTTTAAGGGCAGGATTCAGGGCAATGTGGAGGAATAGAGGTATCTTGGGGACACACAAGGTGATAGGGTTGTTAAGAAGGCGTATGGTATGTTGGTTTTCATTAGCAGGGGATTGATTTTAAGATCAGCGAGGTAACACTGCAACTCTTTATAGTCCTGGTAAGACCACACTTGAAGTATTGTGATAAGCTTTGGTCACATCTGGAAACATTAGAGATGTTAAGATGAGAGTTTACGAGGATGCTCCGTTGTCTGGACGGTGTGTCTGATGAAGAAAGGTTGTGGGAACCTTTTCTCATTGGAGCGAAGAAGGGTGAGAGGCGATTTGATAGAGATGCACAAAGTGATGAGAGGCATCGATAGAACTGATTGTCAACGACTCTTTCCCATGGCGGCATTGTCTATCACAAGGGACATAATTTTAAGGTAATCAAAGGAAGATTTATTGGAGATGTCAGATTTCGGTTCCTTACACTGAGAATGGTGGCTGCTTAGATTGCACTGCCAGTAGTGGTAGTAGAGTTATATACATTCGTGACGTTTAAGAGACTCTTAGAAAGGCACAGGAATGATAACACAATAAAGGATATGTATGTCATTTTGAGTAGAATAAAAGGTCGGCACAATGTGGGGTGCAGGAGGGCCTGTAGTGTGCCTTAGTCTATGTTCTATGCTCTACACCTCCACAACTGCTTCCAGCCCCAACCATCGTTCTTATTCCCATATACTAAGTCAGTCAGTAAATCCTCATTGTTGAGGTACTCCACTCCAGAAACTGCACTCCACCTTATCTCTGCACCATCCTTAAGCCCTAAACTCCTCCCTCTGTCTGTCACCTCCTCCAGCATCTACATGTATCCCTCCAGCAGTAACATTCTCTTGCGCATGCACCCGTTCCGATTTCCTTATCCTGTTCTACCACCTACACTTCTCCTTTGATCTCTCATTGACTCCACAGCATTTCTCATCCTATACCAGTCAGTTTCTCCAGTATCTGTATCATTGTCTACCTGTGTAAACATCTCCGGGCTCAATTTCCCACTCTAACGTCCTAACCTCTTCCATCACTGTACTTTTGCATTCTTGAGAACCTACAATGAAACTACATCTGTAACATCTTCCAGTACATGTACCCATTACTATTTCTGTAGCATTTTCCAGGACCTACACCCTTCTTTTCTCGGTAACCTCCAGTGTCTATACCCATTCATATCTCTGTAACATTTGCCAGCATTTACACACATCCTTTTTCTCTATAACTTCCACAAACTTTTCCAGTCCTCCCCATCGCAACAACGTCCGCCATACGCTGTACGCTGCACACCACCCGATCTGTGTAACATTCTCTATCGCCGACACAGCCGAATTAGCCCAGTAACCACCTCCAGTCACTAGTTCACTCCTTATCTCTGCAACCTCCTACAGCCCGCCGCATCTCCCTGTCTCTGTTGACTCCTCCAGTGCCTAGACAGCGGCCTCTCTCTGTAACCTCCTCATGCGTTTACACGCATCGATATTTCTGTAACTTACTCCAGCCCCGACAACACTCCCTATCTCGGTAAGCTCTTGAAGGCCCCACGCACCTCCCTATCTCTACAACCACCACCATGTCAGGCACCCCTCCCAATTCCGTAGCATTGTCGAACAACTACACCCCTCCCTACCACTGTAACTTCTGTAGCACCTAGATGAGATCCCTGTCTATTTAACCTCCTCAAGCCTCTACACACTTCCCTAGCTCTGTAACCTCCTCCAAACCTTGCACTCCTCCCTATGTTTGTAATTTCCGCCTGCCCCTGAACACTTCCTCATTACTGTAACCTCCTGCAGCTGCTGCTCTGCTCGCTATCGCAGTAACATCTTCCACTCCTCCACCCTCACCGATTTCTGTCATGTCCTCCAGCAACTTCAGCCGGTTCTAACGCTGTGACTTCCTCCAGCAAGTACACCCCTCCAATTACATATTGCCATATCGTTATAAAATTCTCAAGCTCCTCCGCGCCTCCCTATCTTTGTGAACACTTCCAGGAAGTAAAGCCTTCTCTATTTATGTCCAGTCTTCCAGCCCATACACCCTTCCATTTCTCGATGACCTCTCTGTTCTATTGCTGCTTCCGCATATCTGTCACCTCCTCCTGCCCCTATACATCCCTAAATCTGCATCTTCCTCCAAATTGAAGCTCCTCCATATCTCTGTGAACTTTCCACTATATTTAATCAGATTGCATTCACAACCCATGGGATGGCGAATACAGAATACTCTAATACCCTTTGAGGGAATTGTTTTCACATCATCTCAAATCCGTTAACCTGAGATTGTGTCATCGTATTTTGGACTCACAGACACACAGAATTAACTTTTCAGCGAAGGCCTTATGAAGCCCTTGCCATTTATGAACTCTTATTTTTCCGTCAAGTCACTTCTCCATTTCTTGAAACTCAAGAATATAGACCAAATTTATTCACAATCTCAGCAAGAGAAACCCAGATACCAAAGCGTGAAACGTTAGTTTATTCTGCATTGAAAGATATCAGACATCGTTGGCTGGGCCATTATTTATTGGCCATTCACAGTGGTTCTGGACAAGATGTTGTTACACTGCCTGCTTGAACTGTTGCATTCAGTTTGATGCTGGGTTATCCACAATAATGTTCGCAAATGAAAGGGTTGATTTTCTCAAGTGAACACCTGGAATAGAGATACATTTCTAAGTCAGGATGGTCTTTGACTTTATGTGTAATTGCATGGGATGGTATTCCCATGTATCTGTTGTCCATGTTGTTCCAAGTGTTCATGACCTGGAAGGTGCCATCACATAATATTTGGTAAGTACCTGCAATGTATCTTGTGGATGGTACTCATTACTTCTATTGGTAGTTGATGGTGAAGGCAATAAATGTTGTGTATGTAATAGTAGTCAAGCTGAATTGCAATATACCCTTCGTTAAGCAAGGACAGCATAGATGCACTGGGTATGGAGAAGCATTATTGTGGCAATACGTATTCAATTTGTTATGATCAGAGAAACCGTGCAATTTAAATAAATAATTATCTGTTAAAATGAGTTTGTATTTGGCTGCATGGTCGTCAGGCTATTGCCACGTGGAACACAAGACCACGGGTTGGAACAGAGAGAGGTCGTTGAGTCCCTTGCGTTTGTTTGAAAATTTAAGTAGTTTGCCTCTCTCCGTATACCTGCTTTTAGCCCAAATCTGTCACGACGTCTCCTTAGCAAATATATTCCTATTTCAAGTATTAAGATCTAAAACAAGAACTAAACTATACCAACAAAAACATGGAACAAGATGAACGTAGATTGGTTAAACTAAAACTTGGCAACTCAGTGTTCACGACAGAATGCTATTGGAAGCGAATTTGAATGATGAGGTCATGTACTTCATTCAAACGTTTGGATTTGTTGAGAATATTTACTCAGAGGAGATTGATCAATAACAAATACAGTTATACTTTTTTACACAATACAAAGTAAAAGATGTAGATTGCGTTCAGGATGATTCAGACAGGGAAAGGCAGGGTATTTTGTGCAGGCAATTATGCACAATTGAAGGGCCAGTGAAAACATTATGAGTTTCCTGCACCTAACATTTCTATGATTATGAATGTATTCGGAAGGATTACTTATTCACGAGAAGACAGGAGACAGAGTGAAGAATTTAATAAATTATTCATGAGTGGGAAAGGGTGCTGTGACGAAGGTGTAAAGACTTTTGAAGATTGAACAGACCTCCATTTGGGCAAGAACAGTGCAAATGACGTATGATGCGGAAATGTGAAGGTACCCACTTAGTTGGAGAAATTGATGTGCAGTATATTTCTTTAGTCATACATTGTTGGAAAGTACACTTTTAAATATAACCCAAGGTGCCCTTGTCTAAAAGCTGCTGACGTATAACATATGTGCAGCAAGCTATTTGGAAAGACAGATCACATTTATTATCAGAGGATTTAAACGCAAGAGCAGTGACATCTTCCCTCAGTTGAGTAGATTAACATTAATCAGAGTGCACATAGAGGACTGCACAGTTTTGATTCTTTATTTAGGCATTATACATTATTGCCTTAGAGAGAGAGCAAAGAAGGTTCAATAAACTTCTACCAAGGACCATACTGTCAAAGTGGTCCATGACAATCCAAGAATGTGTCCCTCGATGCTCCAAGAATGAGAACTAATTTAATTGCAAGTGAAAAAATATTGAGTGAATTTCTGCTTCTGACATATTTCTGGTCATCAGTTTAACATTTATAAATGCCTTCACTTAACTGCATTCCAAACTGTGTCTCACACCAATACGAGAGGGTTTTGTTTTATCGAACGCAGTGATATGCGAAGAATGGATACCATAATGCTTATGAACAGTAGTCTGGCCAGGAGGTCACCATGTATGCTTTGCGTTTCAGTTTTATTATGTTTGTTCTAATAATCCTCAGATCCACTTTTATGCATTTTCCACGTAACCTTTGATTCAGTGACTGTTTCAAAAAAATGTCTGGCTCAGCTTTGAAGGTGCTTAATGTTCCATGCACAATAGCCTTCAGAATTTTCCTTCCCATCAAAGTGAGACTTGGTGGTCCCCTTTTTGATTCTGAGCAGGCTGTGTGCAATGTAAACCTACATTGGAAGTTGTCCCGTCCTATCACACCTCTTCTGCGGCCAGAGACATAATAAAAATAAAGTTCCGAGCCTGTAGTTTCTTTCCTCATGTCTAACATCAGCTCAAAATTCATCTCATATAGATTTAAGGATTCGTTTATTCCACCAAAATTTCCAAATTAACCTCATCCTCTGTAGCAATCGGCTCAAGGATCACATTGTCATTATACCTTAATCCTAACACTGCTTTTCCAAAGTGAAGGCCGATATGAAGTGCATGTTTAATATATATTCTGTCACAGTGGACGCATTGCCTCATTGGTCCCGAATAGGCTTCATTATTTCCCTTGTTATCCTCTTCTCATTAATATACTGAAAGAATATCTTGGGAATCTTGTTAATTATACTTGCTAACGTTTCATCATGCCTCCTTTTTGCTCTTCTACATAGTTCCTTTAGCGTTGCGCTGCATTTTCACAACCACTGTCGTATTTATACTATTCTGCTCACTTTGTACCTATTGTAAGATTCTCCTTACCTTCTTTTCCCGTTCTTAATATTTCTGGAATTTTAATGTTCTCTGCGCTTGTATCCCAAATTTGATCTTTGTAGTAAGATGCTCGACACTTGACAATTCAATTTTGAAAATGACACCTTACGCCCAAACACTATCCTGTTGCAGCAACACACAAGTCAATTGTTCCAAGATAACTTTGGACAGATCCTGTCTTATTTTTAGGAATGTGTGCCTCCCCAAACGAAAACAAATCTCTTTTACCGGTTATCTTTCAGTTTTGTGTTTCCTTTAATACACATAAAATGCATGATGTAATGGTAACTGGTCCGAAAATGGCCTCCTAATACTGCTTATAATACCTGACTGGCTGCATTTTCAGCAGTAAGGCCCTGCACTGCACCGTCCTTTGCTGCATCTTCCAGATATTGATATATGAACTCTTTGAAATAAATTTCAAGACATATGCCCCCCCCCGCCTTAATAACACTAGATTTCCCCATTAAATCTGGCAATTAAAATCCATGAGTACAATGACAAAATATTTGTTTTTTTTTTAACAAACTCCAGTTAATTGGTTATACATCTGCTACTGTATTGTATTTTAACTGGCAGTCCACAGACTTCCTCAGCAGTGAGTAAAATCTTCTTCTTGATCGTAAGCTCTCTGTACAAAGCTTCATTTTATGACCCCTCCAAGATATCGTCCCTCCTCACGGCAGTAACTGGTTCATTAATTAATAATGCAACAAATCCTGCTCTTTCACATCTGGTCCTCTCCTGCTCATACTTTCTATATCACAGAACATTCAGTAGCTGGTCCTGATATCACTCAATCAAGTCTTTGTGATGGCAAACATGCTTCAATTTCACATTTAATTCACTCCCGTATCAAAACTACCTGACATTTAATATTTCCAGCATTAAAGTAAAGGATATCCAGCAAAGATTATAACACCCAGAGGACGCTGTACATCGGAGTTCTGCAAATGTTCACGGTTTGTTATCACGCTGCCCGAAAATCTAACGCTGGTGCTGGAGAAAGTTTTATTTTTCATTCGTCATTTTGTTATTTATTACATTCCAGAAACGAGCAATCACCTCCACATACCGAGATTAATTCACCGCTTAGCGTGCAGAGAGGAAAACTCTAAATCAAAGGGCAAAATTGTTTGTGCTTCTCCACAACACAGGATGAAAAAGTTGAAGTTCTAAATGGGAGGACAGCTAATTTTGGTGGAGTTGGGTAAGAACTTCCAAAAGCTGATTCGAGGCAGATGGTCGCACGCAAAAGAACAACTGGAAAAGTGGAAGTGTTCAAAAATGAGGTAACGAGAGTCCAGAGACAGTATGTTCGTGTTAGGATGAATGAAAAGGCCGGCAGGTGCATGGATGTTGGATGATGTGAGAAAGTGAGGTTTTAGTTCAGAAAAGGAGGGAAGCATAGAGAAGGCATAAACAGGAGAGATCGAGTGAATCCTGATAAGAGTATAAACGCTGTAGGAATATCGCTAAAAAGGAAATCTGGAGGGCCTAAACGGGACATGAGATAGCTTAAGAAAATAGGCTGAAGGAGAATCCAAAAGGTTTTTATAAATACACTAGTACATAAGTTTAACTAGAGACAGAGTGTGGTCTCCCAAATATCAACAAGGCAGGCTATCTGTAGTGTTGCAGGAGATGGGGAGATAATAAACAGGTATTTTGGATCAGTGTTTGTTGTGGAGAAGGACATGGCAGGTATGGAATGTGGGGCATTAGATGGCGACATCTTGCAAAACGTCAATATTACAGAGGAAGAGTGACTGGATGCCGTGAAATGCATAAAACTGGATAAATCGCGAGGACTTGATAAGATTCACCCTCGAACTCTCTGGGAAGCCGGGGAAGTGATTGATGGATCCTTTGCTGGGATACGTGCATCAACAATTGTCACACTTGAAGTGCCGGAGAACTGGAGGTTGGCTAATGTGCTGTTGGTATTTGAAAAAAGAATAAGCAGTTAGGAAAAGCCAGGGAACTATAGACTAGTGACCCTGATATCAGTGGCGGGCAAGTTGTCGAAGGGAATCCCGTGGAATTTTTAGGTATTTGTAAAGAAAAAGACTGATTGGAGATAGCCATCATGGATTTGCATGTGGAAAATCATTTCTCACGAACTTGATTCAGTTTATTTTAAGAAGCAATGAATAGGATCGATGAGGGTAGAGCTGTGGACGTGATCTACATGGACGTCAGCAAGGCTATCGAAACCATTCATTATGGGAGACTAGTTAGCGATGTCGATCTCATAGAATACAGGGAGAACTTGCCATTTGGGTGCAGAACTGCCATTTGGGTGGTGGACTGTTGTTTTTTAGACAGGAAGCCTGGGAATACTGGTGTGCCACATGAATCGAGGCTGTGTCCACTGCTTTTATTAATTTATATCATTGATTTCGATATGTACACGGGATGGATAATTAGTAAGTTTGCAGATGACACCAAAATTGGGCATGTAGTTCATAGCGAAGACGATTCCCTCAGATTACAACAGGATTTTGATTGATGGCCCAATGGCAGATCGAGTTGAATTCAGATAACTGTAAGATGCTGCATTTTGAAAAACCAATTCAGAGCTGAAGTCATACACTTAATTGTAAGTTGTGAGAGAATTTTGCTGAACAAAGACAACGAGAAGCATAGATTCATAGTTCCTTGACAGAAGAGGGGCAGGGAGAAATTATTGTGAAGAAAGCGTTTGGTATGCTTTCCTTTTTTGATCAGTGCATTGAGTATAGAATTTGGGAGATCAGATGATATTGGTGAGTTCACTTTTGTATTAATGGGTGCAGTTCTGGTCTCAATCAAAAGGAAAGAAAGTTGTCAAAGCTGAAAGGCTTCAGAAAAGATTTACAGGATGTCGCAAACGTTGGAGTATTGGAGCTGTAGGGAGATGATGGATAGGCTGGGCCTGTTTTCCCTTGAGCAGTGGAGGCTGAGTGGTGACCATATAGAGTTATATAAAATCAAGAGAGGGCAGAATAGGGTAAAGAGACAAAGTCTTTACCCTGTGGTGGGGGAGTCCAGAACCAGAGGGCATAGGTTCAGGGTAAGAGGGAGATGTAATAAAAATGACCTAAAGTGCAAACTTTTCACGCAGACGATGGTGCACGAATGGAATGTGTGGCCAGAACAAGTGGTGGAGGCCGGCAGAGTTACAACATTTGAAATGCATCTTGACAGGTGTATGAATAGGAAGAGTTTGGAGGGATATCGGCCAAATGCTGGCAAATGGGACTAGATTACGTAGTGGCGGTATGGACAAGTTCGATGAAAGTCTCTGTTTCCACTCACAATGACTCTATCATTTGCAGCTCATGTTGTTTCCAGCAATACAGCTAGTTAGTAAAGGGTCCACCAGTGTGCTTACCTTTTTTGAGCAATGATCTCTCTCTCCCTGATATTTCAAACTTGTCTCTCATCAGTTTGAGGTTTCACAAGGAAATGGTTGATACCTTCCTGTGTTTTCCACTCCATAATTCACAGGATATTCCGAATTGTACTTGATCGGGAAGGCAACACAATCTATAGCCCAGAAATGGAAAGCAGTCAGTCAGTGGGTGCAACACTAAATTGCCCGTAATGTTAGGTGAAGGTGTAAATGTAGGGGAATGGGTCTGGTTGGGTTGCTTTTTGGAGGGTTGGTGTAGACTTGTTGTGACGAAGGGCCTGGTTCTACACTATAAGTAATCTAATATAATCACAATCTAATCAAACCTAAACATGGCATTATGGAGTGAATAAGTTGAGATGAAGCACAAATTGTTTCACTCAACTTTTGGATTGTCATCAATTGGTGAATGTGTAAGGGAGTGAGGTGTGTGAGTTCAGGATGCTGGCGAGGGTTAATAGGCCAAGATTTCCAGTTATGGTGTGTATTATTGCATACAACTGAGTGTCAGCACAATATGTGTGGTGGCCTACACCGGACAAAATCCACCAAGTTTAATTGTTGATGTGATTCTTGGCTTGCCATTTGGGAACGTTTTCTTCAGATGCATTCTGCAGAACGGATCTCTGTTTACACCCACTGAAAAGCATGTTGGATGGCTCAAGTTTTAACCTGAAGGATGCAGATGGCTGGAGTCTGGAAGGCAGACCTTATGGCATCAACATAAGTAACTTGTGAGGTTTGGTTCTGACACGCCATGTCCACACATCTTCTCCCTGGGCAACGCTCTGAATGAAGAGGAATCTGAAAGAGCTGATACTGGTCAGTGATTGGTATCAAATTTGGATGGCATTTGTACCAACACGCAGACCAATAATACTCCTTTGGCTGTTTTCCCCTTGTCCATGGTGAACACCAAATGATTTGTTGTGAAGGAATGTTTGAAAGACTGCCCTGGACCAGCGTGGAAGATCTCTGGACAGTTTCAGGAGCAGGACAATGTGTCACTCATTATCATAGGCAGCTATGACATCGAGTAACACTCCCTAAATTCAGTGATAGTTGTAAAAGCAAAGTCTACTGATCCGAACAAAATGTGACCATGTTTCTTGAATTGGGCAATATAAAGATGTGAATTACAAGTATTCAACAGAACATTGATTGCATTCTCTCTGAAAACAATAGCATTGTTACGATATCTACGGAACTTAAATGTAAACTAATTTCAACACTTTATGCTACCAAAATAAAGAAAGTACATTTTGTTTTATACCGAACACGTTGTCTGAGTATTGTGAAAAACAAAATTGCATATTCAATGTCCCAATAAAATGGATACATTGTCGTTCGAATATTTCCAAATTGGTTGGCCTCTGAACGATTACGCATTCACAATGAGAAAATGGTTGAACATCAAATGGGGTTTCATTATTTTAAATATAATTAATTAATTAAATTTCTCAGTCAGATTTTCGAGCTTCAGCTATTTTTCAACAAGCAAAACATGACAATTATTCAGTGAGCATTACATGTTAGCCTGAATAAATGGTTTGTGGTATTGTAGTCATTTCAATGAATTGAAAGCATACAAATTTTAAAATAAATAATCTTTACCGCCCAGTGTGATTACTGAAAAAAAAGCATATTTGAATGAAAAATCAAACCTTTTCAAAGAGTTTAGTGCCAAAAACAATTCAGTATTTATTTTGGTCATCCAGCTAGAAGATTTAAAATGTCTATGTTCTGAGCAATTATTAAACTCCATAAAGGAACTGACCTTTCAATAGTTGGATATTACACGTTTATGTTACATTAAATGTCGAGTCATAGGGTCGTAGAGATTTAGTCTATCACGACCATATATGCTAAATTAATCTAGTCCTATTTGCCAGCACTTGACCTATACCCCTCTAAATACTTCATATTTATATACTCATTCAGAAGCCTTTTAAAGATTATAACTGTCAGAGTCATAGTATCAAATTTTTAGCAGCATTTACAATGGGTAATAATCAGTTACTGTCTTTTATTAGCATCTGTACATGGTATAATGCAGAACTATAATGTTAAGAAGAAGGCCATTGAGATACACTGTTTGCTTCAGCTCACGAAATATCTACCCAACTTATCCCATTTGCCATTTCTATCGCTGCAGCCCTCTAAATCCATAGTTTTCAAATTTATAACCACTTTTCTTTTGAATCCAAATGCACAACTCTCCTAGATGGGCCATTCCAAATCCTAACAACATCCTGCTATCAACAAGTTTATTCTCATCTCACTGCCAGCTGTATTGTTGACAGTATTTAGATTCTCTCACCCGTCCATTACCTAAACTTTTCATCCTAATTACAATTTTAATTACTTATTTAGTTACTCGTATTTTTCGACAAAGTAATGTTTTTGTGTTCCTGTTTATATGGCTGTGTGGACAATCCTCTGTAATTGTACTGAAAATGAAAAGAGAGTCAAAAAATCCTTTTGTTCCTGGATTGGCAAAATGAACAAGATGATTTTCATGGAAGAAAAATAGACATTTATCGTGGCTGTTGGACAACTAAATATTTCGATATTCCCTAAGGATTTAAATTGAGATTTTCTTTTTCAAATCTGCGTGGCATAATCTTTTGGTCAATAAATAAATATCATTGGTGACAAAATGAGAAATTACTAGAAAAGCTCAGCAGGCCTGACAGTATCTGTGGAGATGCCAAGGGAGAGGAAGAACAGCCTGTGTAGCAATGACATAGGCAGGAGGAGTGACAAGGTCCTGAAAGAGAGGTCAGAGAGTTGAGTTGAAAAACAGGATCTTTGTGATTTAAATGTCAAGATCACTTCCCGTGCCACTTTGCGGTGAGACAGATAGTGTAAATTAAAACTTGTCTTATGATCTGATGCGGAGGCAGGGTTTCATATTTTTGAAAAATTGGGATCTCTTCCAGGGCAGGACGAAGAAGGAAAAAAAAAAGATTATTTGCATCTGAACTGTAGGGTCAGCAACATCCTGGCGGAGAGATTCGATAGAGCAAATTTTGTATGTTTAATATAATAACGTCGGAGGCTGGGTACAAAACAAGCGGATGAGAAAGTGAGCAGACGGTATGGGTAACTAGGACAAACTGGCAAGAACAATCCACTGAAAACAGTAAGGGACGGAATCATAAAAGCTCACTTCTGATTTGTAAATAATGGAAATGAGTCTCAATATAGACAGTGATTAATAAATAAAAATGCAGAGTGTGTAAAGCATAGTGCACAAGAAAATATTAAAAGATAAAGCTAATCAGTGAAACTTATTTAAAACCTTTCACAATTTGCTCGCAGTTCTTGAAATGCAACACATAAGTTGACAGCACAAACGACGACAAATAGGTATGGCCTGATGGGGATTGCTGAAAGCTGAATACTGGTGAATTAGATGGTCGAAAGCGCTCAGTATTCTAAAAGCATAGACAAGAGGAAGCATGTGGGACTGCTGCTCATTGAATCATGGAATCGAATCCCGTAAGTCTAGAGAACTGTGCCCAACATTATCAAAGCAGCATCGAAAGCGTAACCCACCCAGACAAATTCCCCTTCCTCTGTACATGAATTCTTGCTCATGAAATTAACCTGTACCGTCCTGAACACTAATGGAAATTGAACATGACCAATTCACCCACCCTCTGCATCGTTGGACGGTTGGAGGAAAACGGAGCACCCAAAGAAAACTCGCACCGAAACCGGGAAGACGTGCAAATACCACACAGAAAGTCTCCCGAGGCTCCAACCGAACACAGGTCTCTGGCACGATGAGTCAACCGTGCTAATCACTGAACCACCGTACCGCTCTCCTGGTTGAGGATGATCTCAAGGCTATGTCAAGAAATGATATTGGTGCAGAGGGTGGGTGAATTGATCATGTTCAATTTCCATTAGTGTTCAGGAGGGTACAGGTTAATTTCATGAGCAAGAATTAATGTATAGAGGAAGGGGAATTTGGGTGGGTTACTCTTTCGATGCTGTTTTGAAAACGTTGGGCACATTTCTAGACTTTCGGGATTAATCGGTCTGGACAAAAATCAAAAACAAGAGAAGGACCCTTGGTTGGAGTAATTTCCAGCACCACCACACCACCAAAATAGTGAAGAATATAAACTAAGAAATAAGATGAATTGTGAAAGACAGAGTGTTTATGGGTGCGTTGAAGATGCATATTTATTGGGTTAATACTTGGCAAGTTTAGCCCAGAAGAACGATTAATTAAATGTACCAAGCATTGTTTCTGAGAACACCGTGTAATAGAACAACTAGATAACTAACTACTGTTTTGTGATGAGGAAGGACTAATAAATGGCCTTGTATTTAATGGTCCTCTTAGAATGAGTGATCACAATATGTTACAGTTTTAGATTCAGATTGATTATTTGAACACAGAGTCACTGACGAGAATTTTGGTGTTGGGCAATGATAATTACACTGGCTGAGCGAAGACCTGAACTGGGAATGTACTGGGGAAAATAAATTAAGGGGCAGGACAGATGAAGTACAGTGGCAAACACTTACAGATATGATAAACACCTCTCAAAAAGAATATTCATGAGTTGGAGATTAAATTTGAAGTGATGAAAAGCCATCCATGTTTCAGAACTGAAATCATCGATAGCATTAAGACAGAAATTTGGTCAAGGTATTCTGCAGGAAATGAGGAGGCGCTGGTCACCCAATATTAACGCTTATTTGTTAACTGCAAAAAACATATAGTGTTCTGAGGACCGGTCTTGAATCCTGCCATGATAAGTGCTGGAGTTTGAATTCACACTTGGAAATAAGGGACTGATGGTGTCCATTAGTCGATTGTCATGCAAACCCATCCAGTTTGCTAATACCTCACAGGGAAGGAAACTGCCATCCTTGTCTGCTCTGGCCTCCACGTGACGCCAGACACAGCAATGCGGTTGATTCTTAATACATACTTAAACAGATGTAAAAACTGGATGTGATGCATAAATGGAGTTCACAGATAAATATTAATACAATGGAACAGTAGGGCAGAACCTGGTAGATGGAGTTTCATATGCGGAAGTGAGAGGTTTTCCATTCTAGTCAAAACAAATAAAAGGGTAAATTTTGATTAAAATGGGAAACAGACTCAAAGTGCGTTAAGCAATGAAGGATCTGGCTGTCTCTGTGCGTTTATCTCAGGTTCAGCATTCAATAAGAAAGGCAAATGAAGACCTGGCATTTATTGCAGGATGACTAGATTAAAAATTTAAAGTAAATTTGTTACGATTATTTTTGGATTTGGTTACAATATTGTGTCCAGATTTGGATTCCATCCTTGAGAAAGGATGTGGCGGAATTGTTTGCCGTTCAGTGAATGTTCACCAGGTGGATTCCTCGCACTAAAGGGTTTTTTTAGAGGAAGAAGTTGAGAATCTTGGACTTGTGCTTTCTGGAGTTCAGACGAATGAATAAGAGATCTGATTGAGATGTCTGAAATGCTGTAGGGGATTGATAAGGTGAATGTGGGAAAGATGTTCCCCTCCTGGGATAGTGTCATCCAAGAGCTCATAGGTAGAGAGTCAGAGGAGATAGGTTCTAAACTGACATGGAAAAAAAACTAATTCTCTTCGAAGATTATGAATCTGTAGAACTCACTGCCACCAGAGGGGAGGCAGATTAGATCAACAGATTCAAAAAGGAAACAGTCAAAGGGCCGAAGTGTCCACAGCTGCTCCTAATCCCTGCGTTTCTCCATTTATCCCAGCTGCAGCTCTTGGTGTTCAGTGACCATTGATGGATGGGATGGCCAAAGTCTGGGGTTTGTTTGAGGGATGTACAGGCGTGCTCCTTGTGTGCGGAATGAGACAAAGTTAAAAATCACACAGCACCAGGTTGTAACGCAACAGATTATTTTTAAAGTAAAGCTTTCAGAGGGCTGCACCCACCCAATAAATTCCATTGACTAGAGCTTCCGACTATATCACCGCTTTCATAACTGCCACCACTCAGAATCACATATTCGAGATCAAGGTCATCGAGCCGGCAACGCCAAGTGTTGACCAACTGCTTTACAAAGTTTCTGTGGTGACCGAACTCAACCGCATTCCTTGACAGTGAACTCCAGACAAAGTTAAGAATCACACAGCACGAGGTTGTACCCCAACAGATTAATTTTAAAATAAAAGTATTCAGAGGGCTGCAGCCACCCAATCAATTCCATTGTCACCCACCAGGCTTTAATTTGTATCTTCCAGAAAATTAGTAATTGTGCCCCATAATCAAATCCCAAATATTCTTTTCATCATTTCCTAAACTTCTTTCAATGCGAGATTTTTGGAGTAATTCCAACACATTTTCAAAATTTTGTATTCCTATGTTTAACTTTATTTTTCACTCTTTCCATTCCGTAACAATTACTAATGAATCTGCACCTCGGTATCCTAGACGAAGGATGACACTATAAGCGGTGGAATTGCAACCATTTCACTGCACTTGTTTCAGGCCACGTAACAATATACATATGTCTAATTGTAATTTATGAACATCGCAAACAAACGTTGATTTTTTTAGATGCTCTCCGGATGTTATTTTCAAAAAATGAATACTTAATTGTATTCTGTTAATTTGTTTTCATATAATCCCGAATTAACAATGTGATTCTGTTGGAATCTTTTATGAGACAGCCACAAATATTTATTTGGACTTGGACCTGAATTCTCCTTTTCATGCTTTGCCCCATCTGCATTCTTTATTCAGAAAGCTTGTATGACATCAGTATTTGACTAGGTTTTGGCACTTTTCCATTTTATGTAGACATTCTTTGATACATTCGCTGCAATATTTCCAGCTGAAGGACGGTTTCATTTGCATACTCATTCATTACGTTTTTCGAAAGATCCAGAGTAATGAGGATAAATATTCAATTACAGTCTACATTATAAACACACTGTAGGAGCTCAAACTAAAATCTAATGTCTACCCTGAGTTGGAACCAAATTGTTAGAACACTTGTCCATTGTTCTTCATATTGAAAAGAAGTTAAAAAATGATGAGGCAACGCACTTTGGGGGGAGAAGTATGGCGTCTGCACTTCATTTAGATCCAGCAATGCAAAAGAATTATGATATGAACAGGATTCAAATGTTGGGAAAAGAAATACATCAGTTTTCAATTATCAATGGAAAACAGATCCCAATTTTCCGAATCATTGATGTTTGATTGGCCATCAATCACTCTTTTGAACTCACACTCACGTTTCCCTGTCACTCACACTTGAATTGTCATTCTTCCTCCTTCTTCCAATTCTTCCCTCACACTCCTAATCCCTTTGCACTGTCCTTTCTGCTGCTACAAACCCTGCACTGGCCGTCTCCCTTCACACTCCTCGTCTGCCTCTCCCATTGTATGTTACATCATTTCCACTGTTACTCCCAGTCCACTTGACCCTCTCTTTCCCTTTTCAGTCTCCAACTAGGCTGATGAATGTTTCTAATTTGAGTGTCACTAATGGCCATCAGGGAATGTTGAGATTGGAATGGTCAGTGTCCATTAGGAACATCCAATAGATTATGTTTACCACTGTCTGATGCACCGTGAATGGGATGGTTTTGTTCCCCATGCTACAAATTAGAACTTCTTTCTGTCCCTTGTCACTCCACTTAATCAAACAGCCTCATTACAGATAGAACAAACCTATCCTGAGAGAATCGGAAGGCCATTTGTCGATCTTCTTTTGAATGTGTGAGAATAGTGAGCACATTGTTCATGCAAACCATCTTCAGTCCTTCTGCTTTTTATTGTCTCAACTGATGTTCCAGTGTCTCTTGAAGTGAGATCAGATTGCGTTCCCTTGCCATCAATGCAGTAAGTGGCTGAGTGTGGTATCAAAGATCCGGAACAAAAAAACTGAGGTCAATGGATCCAGGAGAAAAATCTGCATGTGTAATGTCCTCGACTAAACATTGGAAAACCCAATCTCTCTAAGTAATCTTCCAAGTTACATGCGACATGAAAAAGGATGAATTATCTTTTCTTTCACGATTGTTTGTTAAAAACAATCTTGGAACCCATTTCAAACAGATGTGTGTGTGTGTGTGTGTGTGTGTGTGTGTGTGAGTGAGTGTGTGTGTGTGTGTGTGTGTATATGTGTGTTTGTGTGTATGTGTGTGTGTGTGTTTGTGTGTATGCGCAACACTTGGACAGCAAAAGTTTCAAGAAGGCTTTCAACAGCTCCACTGCTCCTGGGGATGACAAATAAACTTTGCCCTTGACGTTGCCTTCCAAAACCCATGGATGAATATGGCCTCTTAAAAATCCCAAGTTCATTCATGTTTTCACTGTTTGGTCAAATGTCGCAGGAAGGTAGGACATTCTGGTTGCGGGTGACTCCGACAATGTTAGAAGACATTCAGATAAGATTCCCTATTACTTTCCATCTGTTAATTTTGGAGGTGTTTCGTCAGTGCCATTGCGTTCAACATTTTCATGGCAAGTCATAACAATACAACATTATTAAGGATCTTTCATACAGAAAGCTTGTAATTTATCATTTAATGTTCATATCGAAATACTTGAGAGATATCTGAAACAGTAGATTCGTTGTTGCAGTTCAGTTTTTTTGCCACAGTTCAAACGGAAAAAGACATAAAACATACGCGCTGCGACTGGCAAGATTTAGAACGCATAGGATGGGGCAGAAACTGCAGGATATGGGCACAACCGAAATGTTGAGCTTATTCAAGGAAGATGGACTGCGGTGTCCTTGAACTTTACATAGCAGTCAGGCAGGGAGAACGTTTACGAGCGCGGTTGAATGAGGAAGACGAATCTACTGTCAAGATGAAATAGAAGGCTTACGTGAGGATGAGATGCAAAGGCTCAGTTAGGACTCTTGAGAGTCACAAATCAGCCAGGAAAACACTAAAGGGAGTGCTAAGAAGAGCCAGGAAGAGACATGAGTGGCCCTTCGCGGATACGATCAACAAAAGCCTGAATGCTTATAAAATTATGTCAGGGATAAAAGCATAAATAGAGTAAGATTAGGGCCAATCAAAGATCGTAGAGGGAAGTACGGAGTGGGATCATAGGAGATCGGGGAAGCTCTAAATGATTACTTTTCGTCAGTATTCACACTAGAAAAAGACAATTTCGTCAGGGAGAATATTGAGCTACAGGCTATTAGACAAGATGGGGTTGAATGTAACAAGGAGGAGGCGTCAGCAATTCTGGAAATACATAAAAAAAGTACCCTCGGCCAGATGGGATTTATCCTAGGATTCTCTGGGAAGCCATGGGGGGGATTGTTGAGCCTTTGGCTATTATCTTTATGTAGTCATTGTCTACACGGATAGTGCCAGAAGACTGGAGAATAGCAAATATTGTTTTATTGTTCAAGTAGGGGACTGAAAACTAATCTTTTTTTTTACAGGCCAGGGAACCTTACTTCAATTATGGGTAAAGTTTTTTGAAAAAAGTTATAAGAGGTTGGATTCATAACCATCCAGAAAGGAAAACGTTGGTTTGGCCTAGTGACCACAGTTTTGTGAATTGTACGTCGTGCCTCACACACGTTATTAAGTTCTTGGTGTCCGTGAACAACCAGTTGGATGAGAGTAAAGAAAATAATATGGTGTATATCGATTTCAGTAAAGCGTTTGACAAGCTTTCACATAGCAGGCTATTTCACAAAATACGAAGTCACCAGATTGAGGATGACTTAGTGATTTGGATCAGAAACTGGCTGGCTGAAATAAGATAGACCGTGGTGGGCGATGGGAAATGTTCATCCTGGAGTTTAGTGACAACTATTAGTTTTGGATCTACTGCTGTTTGTCATTTTTAATGAATGACCTGGATGAGTGCGAAAAAGGATGTGAAATTAAATTGCAGATGAGAGTAAGGTCGATAGAATTGTGAATAGTGCCGAAGGATTTTGTAGGTTACAGGGGACATAGATGAGCTGCAGAGCGGAGCTGAGAGGTGGCAAATGGGGTTTAATGCAGAAATGTATGAGGTAATTCACTTTGGAAGGAGGATAAGGAATGCAGAATATTGTCTAATGGTCAGATTCTTGGTAATGTAGATAAGAAGAGAGATTTCGTTGTGCATATGCATATATACCTGACAGTTGCCAAAAAGGTTGATAAGGTTGTTCAGATGGCATACAGTGTGTTAGCTTTCATTCATAGAGCGACTGAGGTTCAGAACGATGAGGTCATGCTGCAGCTGTAGAAAACACTGGTGTGGCTGCACTTGGAGATTTGCGAACATTTCGGGTCACAGCATTATTGGAAGAAGTGAAAGCTTTGCAAAGGGTTCAGAGGAAATTACTCAGATATTGCCTGCTTTGGAGGGAAAGTCTTACGAGAAATGGCTGAGGAACTTGAGGCTGTTTAGGTAAGAGACAAGAAGGCGGAGTGCTGACTTAATAGAGACATATGAGATAATCAGCGAGTTAGATATGGTGGATAGTGATAGGTTTTTTTCCCTCTGTAGGCGACGGTTAGCACGAAGGAATACAACTTTTAATTAAGGGGTCATAGATAGAGAACAGATGTCGGAGGTAGTTTGTTTACTCAGAGAGTAGTAAGGGTGTGGAACAGCAGTAGACTCGTCAATATTAATGGCATTTAAATTGTCATTGGGTAGACATACGATGTACCTGGAATCGGGTAAATTGGATGCGCTTCGTATTTGTTTCACAGGTCGGCTCAACATTGAGGCCTAAACAGCCTGGACTGCGCTGAAATGCTCTATGCCTGTGTCTATGTCAAACATAGGACATCGCACATAGAGCAGGACAGCATTTTGGCCCACGCTGTTGTGCCAAGCATTCATCTTAATCTAATATCAACCTAACCTACACACCCCTCGACTTACTGCCAACTATGTGCTTACACAGTAGTTGCTTAACTCTCCTTAGTGTCTCTGACTCTACGACCACGCACCCAACGCTCTCTGTGTGAAGAACATATGTCTGACATCTCCTCTATATCCTCCTCCAGTCATCTTAAAATTATAATACTTTTTCTCTCTGGCTATCGACACAATCTATGCCTCTCATTATTTTGTACACTTCTATCAAGTCACCTCTCTTCCTTTTTCTCTACAGTGTGTCGAGTCTGAGTTCACTTCGGCAGCAGCCTTGTAATTCTTCTCTTTTACCTGTCTACATCATCAACAATGAGGCTACCAGAACTGGACACGATATTCCAAGTGTGGTCTTGCCAGTATTTTATGGAACTGCAGCGAAACATCGTGGCTCTTGATCTCAATCCCCCTATGAATTAAAGCCAAACAGTGTATACTTTCTCAACAACCCTATTGACTTGGATGGCAAACTTGAGGGACCTTTGTGCATCCACACTGGCCAGAGTCATGTTTATAACCCTGTATTCAGCGTTCCAATTCGAGTTTCCAAAATGTGTCACTGCTCATTTATTCAGATGAAGCTACATCTGGCACATGTCAGACCAGTTCTGCAACCTATCAATGGTATGTTGTCGCCTGCAACAGCGCTCGACAATATCTACAACAGTACCAACGTTTGTGCCAAGGCAAACGCACGAACCCACCATTTCTTCATTTAAAGAAATCTGGCACCTGGGACATTCGTTCCTCTCCAGATTCTGTGCAATCCTTCGTTTATGTACAGGTCCCAACTTCCCCAGAAGGTATCCCAATGATAAACATCTCTGAAGAACTGCCTCTTGTACCACCAAATCATCTGCACGTTTAGTTGCATTCACTCCCTCTTCTTCGACTCTGTAGCTTGCGGCACTGGTAGTAATCTTGAGATTATTGCTCTGCTTGTGTTGCTTCCAATCTAAATCCCTGAAATCACTATTTAGATCCTGATCCACTTTCCTACTTATGTAATTGTTACGAATATACATGAAAATGTTTTGCAGCTCATCCTCTCCCTTCAGAATCATGTAGAATCGATTAGCAACATCGTGCATCCTGACACCTGGGAGGCAACATACCTTCGGGCAATCCCGTTCGCGATCAGAGAATCTCTGTCAGTTCCTCTAACGATTGAACTGCAAAATGTTAGAGAGAAACTCAACAGATTGGCAGCTTCAGAGCAGAGAGAAAGAAAATTAACTTTTTGAGTTCCGTGTGACTTTTTCGGAATACATTTAGATAATACTCGGTATTTTAACTCTGAATTTGTCTCCAGATGTAGCCTCATCAACTGTGCTTCTCTCAACTTTCTCTGTTTTCGTTTCAGATTTCCACTGTCCCTAGAATTTTCCTTGTCTTGACAATTCTCGGTTGGATTTGCTGGCAATTACACAATATGGTCCACTCTTTTTCCCATTGGAGCTGTTCTGTTATTGTATTGCACTGAAGTCTTTTTCTTCTTTAAGTTCCACAACAAAACCTTTTTTCCTCGATCCCCTTGCATGCATGAGTCTCGGGAAATCGATTTCATTTGACAATGTATTTTAGGGGCTGTTGCATTTCTTGGAAGAACGTTCCTTGAATAGTTGATTGATGATAACACATGTTTTATCCTTTTCTGAACAAGTGTTTTCTCCTCAGGCACTGAAAGCTTTAATCCAAACCATATGATAATCACAGCAAAGATGATGATCACTCAGCCTATCATCTCTGCACCAGTTTCGGAAGAGCTACATTTCTGTTGTTACTTTGTTGTAATGTTCCTGTACTCCTACACGTATTGTTATCTGTGTTGATGTTTAATTCAGAATATCACGTCCAGTTCTGGATAAACTTATCAACCTGTATACCCTACAACTAAACAGTGCAGATTCAAAATTATTTCCCTAGATCATATTTGAACTTATTCTGTCCTTTTTATATTGTCGATCGATAATCCATCTCCTAAATGTATTTTTCCTTGCTCTACATTATATTTCAATCTGTTCGTCAATGGGAATGTCAAATTCTGGTGATTTGGGATTACGATTGAACTCCGTGTCCACTGACTCTATTCCGTCAATATAATATTCATTCTGTCCCTGGCTCATTAATCCATAGGTTTTAATGAACAATTTCATTGTACATATCTCGTTTCGTTTTAGATTCAAGTAAAGAAAAGTAAATTTACTGTTTCAATCCAATAAAATGCAATGTTTGTCAAATCATTTTTAAAAGTTCGGTGTAGTACTTGGTGCGTTGAAGATTCAAATTTGTCTTTTTAGAGCAATGCCAGGAACGTCCAGACAAAACAATGCTTAATCTCGTTGTTCAGGGCAAAAATGCCCAGTGAAAATTAATTGCTTGTCGGTGTTCTAGTTCAGCCGACATCAGCACAGTGACAATATCTTCATCGTGCATTTCTGGGGGGCAGGGGGAAAATGGTTACAGCATTGTACAAGGATAACCCAACAAAATCATCCAGCCTGCGACATTAAATCATCCATCATTCAACTTTAACACTGGCTTCGTTAGAACAATTGGTGTTGGGAAGAAAGACGATAGACAATGATGACACCATGCAAACAAGTCCAGTTATTATTGGGAATTGAAAGTGTTGTATTGAAAGCCATAAACTAGAGCTGTTTGTTCAGTGACTGTGCTTGATGTCAATGTCCGTGGATTCTAAATATGCCACTGGAGGCTTTCCCTCTCTTATTAATAAGTGGTTCTTTCAATGCATTATCCCATTGTAGCAGCAGATGCATCACCTCCATCAATAACAGGGATCAGAATCTGCAGAGACATGGAGAGGACAGTTCAGTATCTAAGAACAATAGACTTGAAAGTTCAAACTATGATTCAGAATCTAAGAGCAATAGACTGGAATGATCCAGCAATGGACAGGAGTTTATTCTTGAGTCTTTTCTATGCTTCCTGGAATTGGGAATAACTGCCATATCGGATATTAGGTGTACTGATGATAATTCAGGCCAAAACCATTTTGGCTATTGTTGGCCTACCAGGTAAGACTTACTATGTCTGTTCTTTTATCAATTTCATAAACCAAATGTAAAATTGACAATTCTGAAACAAACGTCTTTAGTTTCAAACACAATCTCAATTCATGTTCCACGAATTTCACATCCGAGAACAGAACTGCTCATAACCTCGATGGATTTTGTTTTCTTATTATTCTCTCCATTACAAAAGTTGTTCACTGCCAGTTCCACCATATCCACAGCGTCCAACTCAGTCTTGATTTCAGCAAGTCATTCGACAAGGTTCCCCGGGGAAGACTGGCTAGCATCGTTAGGTCGCGGGGTATACAAGGAGAACAAGATATTTGGATTTAAAACTGGTTAGAAGGTCGAAGAAATAGTGGAGTATTGGAGAATTGTTTTTCCAATGGAGGTCTATGACCAGTGGAGTGTCACAAGGATCGGTTCTGGGTCCACTACATCTTGTCATTCATATAAGTGATTTGCATGTTAAGTAAAAGTTTAGTTAGTAAGTTTTCAGATTATATCAAAATTGGAGGTGTGGTGGACAGAAAAAAAAATATGTCAGATTACAACGGGATCTTGATAAGATGAACCAACGGGCTAAGGTGTGGCAGATGGAGTTTAGTTTCAATAATTGCGAGGTGTTGCATTTTGGAAAAGCAAGTCCAGACAGGAACTATTCAATTAATGGTACGTTCCTCGGGAGTGTTGTTGAATAAGGAGACCATGCAGTGCAGGTTCATGGTTCCATGAAAGTAGAGTCGCAGAACGATAGTAAAGAAGGCTTTTGGTATGCTTTCCTTTATTGGTAAGGACATCGAGTATAGGAGTTGGTTGGTAATGTTGGAGAGGTACAGGACTTACCTAGGCCACTTTTGAAATATTGCGTGCAATTCTGGTCTCCTTCCTGTTGGAAGGGTATTCTGAAACTCGAAAGATTTCAGAAAATACTTTCAAGGATGTTGCAATGATGGAAGGATTTCATTCAAAGGGAGATGTTGAATAGGCTGGATATGTTTTTCAGGGTACTCGGAGCCTCAGTTGTTATCATATAGAGGTTTATAAAACCATGAGTGGCATGGATAAGATAAGTAGACAAAGTATTTTCCTTGGGATGGGGAGTCCAGAACTTGAGAGATTAGGTTTGAGGTAATGTGGCAAAGGTATAGAACGGTGGTGCATGTATAGAATGAGCTGCCAGAGGAAGTGGTGGAGGCTGGTACAATTGCACATTGAGAAGGCATTTGCTTGGTTATATAATAGTTAGTGTTTCGAGGGAGATGGGCCAACTGCTGGCAAGCGGTACTAGATTAGGTTGGGATATCTGGTCGGCATGGATGAATTGGACTGAAGGGCCTGTTTCATGCTGCACATCTCTATGAATCTCTGTCTCAATGCCTTTTTTTCAGTGCTATTGCTGAAGAAACCATTGTGTACGACGTCATAAAGTTCCGACTTTACGAATCCCACTCACTACCAGCCACTGTTATATTGACAAGTATTTCCATCACAATTTTTTTTCTTGCTTCTAAAGTAACTTCGTAAAAGTTACACTATGTCAGAGTAGTACAGTTGCTAAATGGTTAATTCAAAGGTATAGGTTATTATACTAAAGTGACTCTTTAAAATCTTACTACAGCTATTGATAAAACTTAAATTCAAATTATAGGAAATATCATAAATGCAAATTTAACTCATAGCAATCATCAGACCACCAGCAGTTGTCTAAAAACCGATCTGTTTCACTGATGTACTGTCCTGAAAAATCGAACGTATTATCTGGTCTGGACAAAATTTCACTTTAAATCCATAACAATGTGCTTGCCTCTCTCGTGCCTTTTGGATTGGCCTCACAGTCAAGGGCAAAAAGCGTTGGTTATTAAATGATGCCGTTGGTAGAGATGTCATGATCCCATGTAATAACAAAATTAATGTTAACAGCAAACAAAGAATGACACAAGAGACCTGAACCTGAAAGAAATAGTAAGTTCTGGTGCAACCAAGCAGGTTTGGCAGGCTCTCGTGAGAAAAGTACCGTTTGCAGATTAAGTCCATTGAATGTACATCGGAAATTAAAACAGCTGGCAAATAGTGCGAGTGATTATGGTGATAGGGGCGACCATTTTGAACGAGAGGAATGAGTTAAGTCGATGAAGAAAAAAGAGAAAGATAGATAGAAAAAGAAGCAAACCAGGGGATTGTTGATCATCAGCTTGGAGGGAAAAAACATGTGTGGCTAGTCCAATATATTTTTCACCTTTTCTCAAATCCCTGAATATCATGCCTGTGTATATTCGAGATCCTGTATAAAATGAGTCGTGTCCCCTCTGTCTCTTTTCCCTGAGTGTGGTCATTTTCTTTTATTCATTAATGGGATATGGGTGGACCTGGGTGGACCAGCATTTATTTCCCTTTTCTCGTTGCACTTGAGAAGGTGTTGGTGAGCTGCCTTGTTGAACGACTGCATTCGAAGTGCTATACATTGCCAGGGCCTCGGTACATCCATTTATTATGACACATCATAGCGACTTAAATAACTGAGTTGCTTGTCAATTTCAGTGGGCAATGGCGCGTTAACCATATTTCTGTGGGTCTCGAGTCATATGTAGTCCAGACCAGGTGATGATGGCAGGTGCCCTTCCGTGAAGGACATTAGTTAGCCCAGTCGTACTTTTTATTTAACTGAGAATTTCTGATGATTTCATAGTTTCATAACATTCTTAATTCCAAATGTTCCATTGAATTGAAATGCCATCATCTGCCGTGGTGAGGTTTTAATCCAGCGTCCAGTTCTTGGATCCGTGGATTAATAGCCTCAAAGCAATATGTACAACATCGTCTCCCCAGCATTTCCAATCTTCTCCATCGACATTAGTGGTGTTACTGTTATCGTGACTGTGGGTCAAATAAATTGTGCCGTTACACTGTCAACTAGTTATATTGAGAGCGTTACTGTTAATATTTGAGGTCACTAGGACTGTGCAGAGATGAAACGGTTGCTCAGCCAGGAAAAGCAACTGAAGAGAGGAAGACATTTTCAACAGTGACTGTATGTACCATGTACACAGGGATTTGACTTGCTCCTCTCACTGGTAAGCCAGTGATGTTGTGTGGATGTTTTTTTTTCTCGGGGTTGAGTTGTCAGTTTCTGCATTCCAACAAGGTACCTCAGAATCTGGTGACCCCACTTTGCATAACGTGTAGGGACTGCATTTACTGTTTATCTGGGTCTGCTACATGGCTAACAAATGTAGCAGAGTCTGCATAGAAGGGGGCTGTGCAAACTGTGAGGAACAGGGTACTGCACTATCCGCTGCAGGATGTTCGGGAATATTTTCCTGGACCAGTGTACTTTTTCTAATTTCAATGTGTGAATCCACTTTGATGCAACAACGAGAATTTCACCGAAGTGTGTCACCTCGTTGAACATAACCTGCACTCTCACACCAGGGACAGGACTGTAATGACACAGGCCATGTCGTTAACTTGTATAAATCTAGAACATTCCGGCCAGGAGTGACTCACTCACCTATCATGATCCTGAGTTCCGTCCCCTGACGTAATCACGAGGTGTCAGAGGCGATCTCATTCTGACGTGGTGTATACATTGTTTCTGTCTCCGTAGAGAAAGGAACAGGAAATCTGCCCGAAATATTAGAGAACAAGACGACCCGTGAAAATGATGGTGGGAGGGCAGGCAATTAGAGTCATTAAACAGAAATTATTTGAAAACCTCCATGTATTGAAGGTTTGTACGTTGCTGCATCAGGTAAGTGATGAATTTCAAGGATTACGCAGAGAGGGCTGGAGAAATGGGCTCGCTAGAGAGCTCCTTTAGGAGCAAGTTCAGACATGATGGGTCAAGTGTCTGTCCAGTCAACTCCATGGTTCTATGAGCCACATTCCTGAGTAATGAGCGAGGGCAAAGTGCTAACAAGCTTTTCCGTTCTGGACAGGATCCTGCGGACTGGAAAGCAACTATTGTGACCACACATAATGGACAGGATGGACAGGGATAACAGAACACGATATAGTGGAAAGCTTCATGTCAGCTGTCAGGAAAATATTAGTATTTTGGAAGTAAGGTGAGAACAAGACACTTGGATAATAATAATGTGATTTTTCGAATCAGAAGAGATTCAGCAAAGGGGAATTGTCTTTTGTAAATCTGCTGACGGATGTTGGTTGTGACATTTAAAAATGGGAACCAGTTGGAATCGGATTTTCAGAACACATTTCATGTTATTGCACTCAAGTGAGTGAGGAAAGTTAGAGTTCTTGTGTTAAAGGTTGAAGATACTAATGGACTGAGAATTGGATAATGGGGAGAACACAGAGGGAAGGGTCCTGCTTTGTACTAAAGAACATTGCTCATGAGGTATCACATGTATCTGTGCTTGGAACACAGCCATTCACAAGGCAACGAAGTGAGTTGAATGTGGAAAATATTTTCCATTCTTTTCAAATTTATTTATTAGAAGGTGAGAAGTTAAGAAGTGCTCTTGGCAGAAAGGAACCCGGATGTCCTTGGTCATGTGTCACTAACAGAATTCATGCAGGGCATCACAAATTCTTAATTGCGAAATGATTCAAGTACAGTCGGAAAAAGAAACATCACCTTGGCATTGTAGAATGTTGTTGAAGCAGCATTTGCCGCATGTTTTTCACATTTTCTCTCCTTTATGAGGAATGATCTCCTTGCCGCAAGACAGTGAAGAGGAGAGTGTGAACGAAATGAGTGTTTAACATGTAGCACCATGAGAGTGTAAGAGGCGATTGCACTGTAACCTGAGGTTTATGGACTCACAGTTCTCACATTCAAGAAAAAAAGCATGACGTGAAAAAATGCATTTCTTTCTTTGAAGAGATGTGACTCCCAATACTTCACTTACCTGTGTAGGGCTCCATGTTGTTTGAGCGGATGGATCAGGTTCTGACTGTTTCACATTGGCAACCACATTCTCATGCGAAATGTATTTTGCAAACCAGCTCAAACCATGAGAAAAAGCTCTTCAAGGCCTGAAATTTCACCTCTGTTTCTGCACATCAGGTATCCAAATCAAGTGCCCTCCACCTCTGCGGCAGATATGAGTTGCCGAATGGAACAGTTGGATACTGGACAGAGTGGGTCACTGGACACTTTGCCGCTGCTGCTCTAGATAATAAGATTGTAGGTGATCTGATTGTAATTTGAGCTAACAGCGTCAGAGTCCCGGGTTCAATTAACGCCTCAGGCAACTGTCTGTGTGGAGTTTGCACCTTCTCAACGGTGTCTGTGTGGGTTTCGTCTGGGTGCTCCGGTTTTCCTCCACAGTTCAAAGATATACAGGTTAAATGAGTTGGCCATGCTAACTTGCCTGTAGTGTTAGGTGAAGGGGTAAATGTAGGGGAATGGGTCTGGATGTGTTGCTCTTCGGAGGGATGGTGTGGACTTGTTGGTCCGAAGGGCCTGTTTTCACACTTTAAGTAGTATAATCTAATCTAATCATCGATGGATTTACAAATTATCGAAAAGACAATGAGGTAGTTGCCTTGTTTGGTAAAAAAAAATCAATATCTGGCACTGAACGTCTTTGGCGCAGGTGATATGGCGTCTGTTATGTGGAGATGAGGAACCACAAATGCAAAAAAATGCAAGTTATGTGCAGGCCTCAGATCAGTGGTCAGGACCAGGAGGGCAAGATATACAAGAAAACAGATCGAATATGTCATAACGACAAGGTCACGGTGATCATGGGGGACTTCAATATGTAGGTGGACTGGATGAATCATGTCGAGATGGGAGTGCTGCTGCAAAAGCACAGCAGGTCAGGCAGCATCCAAGGAGCAAGAAAATCGACGTTTCTTGCAAAAGTGTGATTTTCCTGCCCCTCGGATGCTGCCTTATCTGCTGTGCTTTTCCAGCACCACTCTTATCTAGACTCTGATCTCCAGCATCTGCAGTCCTCCCTTTCATCTGGGTGAATAATGTTGCAGGCGGATCCAAAGAAAAGAAATTCATGGAATGTTTACAGCATGGATTTTTGGAACAGCTTGTGATGGTGCCCATAAGGGAGCTGGCTATTCTGGACCAAGTGCTATGCAATGAGTCAGACTTCATAAAAGATCAGAAAGTAAGGGAACACTGCAGATGCAGCGCTCATAATATGGTAGAGTTCAGTCTGCAGTTTTAAAGAGAAAAGGCAAAATCGGAAGTAAATGTGTTACAGTTAACGAGGGCAATTACAGGTGCATGAGAGTGGAACTGACGGAAATCGACTGGAAACAGAGCCGAACGAGGAAGACAGTACAGCAAACATGGCAGAAGTTTCTTTGTCTAATTGAGGACATAATACAGGTGTTCATCCCAAAGAAAACAAGGATTATCGAGGGTAGGCGTTGTAGACAGCCATGGCTGAGAAAGGAAGTCAGGAAATGTATCAAAGAAAAATAGAGAGCCTACAAATTGGACAAGAACACTGGGCAATCAGCAGATGGGGAAGACTACAACAACAAACAAGGATAACAAACAGGAAGACAAGGAAGGAGATTATCAAATAAGAAGAGAGGTTAGCCGGTAACATTAACGATCATAGTAAAATTTATTTCAATACAGAAGAAACAAAGGAGAGGCAAAAGTAAACATTGGGCCACTCCAAATGGATGCAGGAAGGCTACTGCTGGGACATAAGGAAATAGCTGAAGACCTTAATACATTGCATCAGTATTCACAGAGGATGATATGAGTAATGTTACAACAATTGAAGGGAGTTGTAGGCAGAGCGAAGTATGGTCGCCATTATAAAACAGAAAGTACGAGAAAAGCTGCATGGACTAAAAAAAAATCTCCTGGACACGATGTGTTACACCCTAGAGTTCTGAGGGAAGTGGCTGATGAATTAGTGGAGACTTTGGTTGTGATCGTTCAACAATCACTTGAGTCAGGGAAAGTACCAGATAATTAGAAAAGCGCCGTTGTGACCTCCTTACTAGGTTGGATGAAGGAAAGCCAGCGGAGGTTATCGATGTAGACTTTCAAAAGGCCATTCATATAATGCCACACGGGAAACCACTGACTATAGTGAGGGCCCAGGGTGTTCGAGGTGAGGTCCTGGCATGGTTTGAGGATTGAATCTCTGACAGATGTCAGAGAGTTGTGATTAAATAGCTCTTTTTCGTATTGGCAACCAGTAATAAATGATGCCCGCAGGGTTCAGTGTTGGGTCTGCAGCTGTTCGCTTTAAATATTAATATCTGGATGAAGGGACAGGCGGCATTCTGGCGAAGCTTGCCGATGACACGAAGTTAGATGGACAGGCAGGTAGTACGGAAGAGTTGGGGAGGCTGCAGAAAGATTTGGAAAGTTCAGGAGAGTCGTCCAGGAAATGGCTGATGAAATTCAATGTGAGTAAATGAGAGGGATTGCACTTTGGCAAAAAAGAACACAGGCATGGACTATTTTATAAACGGTGAGAAAATTCATAAAGCGGAAGTACAAAGGGAATTGGGAATGCAAGTCCAGGATTCTCTCAAAGTTCACTTGCAGGTTGAGTCTATAACTAAGAAAGCGAATACCTTGTTGTCATTTACCTCAAGAGGATTGCAATATAAAATAACGATGTGCTTCTGAGACGTTATAAACCTCTAGTGAGTTTCCAGTTGGAATACTCTGTCCATTCCTATGTCCTACGCCTCAGACAGGGCATACTGGCAGTGGAGCGTGTCCAGCAGAGATGATCACTGGAATGGTTGGCCGAACATGTGATGAACGGTTGAGGATCCTGGGATTGTATTCATTAGAGTTTAGAAGGTTGAGAGGATATTTAATACCAACGGACAAGATAACGCTTGGCTTAAAAAGGATGGACATTAGGAAGTTGTTTCCGTTAGGAGGGTAGCTTAGGACCCGGAGGCAAAGCCTCAGAATTAAAGGATGTCAATTTAGAATGGAAAGGAGGAGACAATTCTTCAGCCAGAGACTGTTGGGCCTATGGTATTCATGGCCTCAGAGCGCAGTTGAGACCGGGATGCTAAATATTTTCAAGGCAGTGTTCGATAAATTCTTGACCTCACGCGGAATTAAGGGCTGCAGGGAGAGTGCATGTAAGTGGAGTTGAAATGTCCATCAGCAAAGATTCGTTGACGGAGTGGACTCGTTGGTCAGAATGGCCTTACTTCCACTCCAATTCTTCATGAAATAATTGTTAAACGCATGACATATAGAAAAGCAGAATGTCCTCAATGCTGTTCTGACTCTGACGGCATTATGCCCAGATAAACTGCTTGCGATGGGATTGCCTCCTGGTATTTGGCTGAATTCCCTTTGCTTCAGACAGTGGAGAGATTCTAATGAATCCTCAACAGGAATCCTCCAAGGGTGATAAAGATGACTGACAAGTTTTCAGGTCTTGCATGTTGCATCGTGGAGGACTAATGAAAGAGAAGGAGCAATAAGCTGTTATTCCTCAGACAGATTTCGTTTTCTCAATCCCGAAGCTTTAAGAACCATAATGTTATCCGATCACCAAACTGGACCTTGTGAGGTCGCTTCGAACATTCTGTGGGCTGTATGACCACATCCACGCTCCCTACTCTACGGAGGAGCGATTTATCCTTTGAGGATACGTTCATATCATTTTTTAACAATACATATCTTCACAATATCAGTGTTAAAATGAATACATTATTTTCTTAAAGTTAAATCCTTACTTTTAGTCTTCTATGAAAATGGAAACATCTATCAGCTAAACATCTGATGTACTCTCTTTTATATCTAACTTGGTTCAATATGAACATCTCTGATTTTCAAGCCTGAAGCGTTATGACGTTGTAGAGGGTCCTAAAATCACGAACGGCCTGGACACAGTGTGAAGCATTTTTTTCTAGCGTGAGGCAGTCCAAAGCTAGAGGGCAGTGTGGAAATATTTAAAGGGGTGCTGGGGAGTATCTTTATTCACCCAGATGGTGCTGCATATAAAAAAGGAGTTTCCACAGGAAGTGTTGGAGGCTGATAAGATTACAACATTTGAAAGGCAGCTGGATGGGCATATGAATAGGAAAGGTTTAAAGGGATATGGACCACATTCTGGTAAAAAGGACTGGATCAAAATCGGGTCTCTGTTCATCACGGACGAGTGGATTGAAGAGTCCGTTTACATACTGTTTGACTCTGTTATTCTTTAAGGCCTTCAATCCATAAATAAGTAAAGTGAAGCATATTTGAAATGTTTCTGAAGCAACCGAACATTTTTCAGTTTAGCGAATCATAACTATACCCAATACATCAGATGTGATCTGAGAAATACCATGTATTCATGCAGTAAAACATCTTTATGACTATACTTATAACATTTGCAGGAAACAATATAATTCCAAATACATTCAAATCACTTGTTGCAATTGCAGATTAACTTGTATGCGATTCGGGTGCCAGAATACACAAATCCCTCTGTTCCACCCATGTCTGTAGTATCTCCCTTTTTATGTAGTTCACGGTTATTTTATCCTTCCATCATAGTACAAACCTGCCGTAACCCACATTGTGCCAGTTCTGCTGAAGGTTTGCATTCTAAACTCCCCTGTCTATATCTCAATGCAGTCTCTCCACGTCTTCGTGAATGAAGAAATTGAGCTCCAATCCTATCAGTCCCCTTATCCAAATCACTTATATGCATTTTATCAGTGATAATCTCATACTGATAGGTGAGGTACTCCAACCTGAAAATAAATAACTCTCCCTGATTTCCATTTCGTATTAGCTAGTAAGGGCTCTCTTGTTGCTGTCGACGCCGAGAAAGGTTGGATAACCTCGTCCTCTGCTGTGTAATTACACAGAGAGGTGAATACCTCATTCCCTTTCTGCCTAACTCCTGAGGGGGCAGAATGGTCTCCTCTCATCTCGTCGTAATGTTCCTGAGTAGCTGAATGGGATCTTCGTCTAAATCTGTAACTGCTTCGTGCTCAGCGGTTGGTGATCAGCTCATGGGATCGGAACAGTAGTCACACATCGAACCTGCTACACCATTCAGAAAGCTTATAGCTGATTCTATTTGGCTGAAGTTCGCTTTCATCTCTGTTCCCAGTAATCGTGGTTCCAGTTGTTCTATGGACAAAACAATCTTTACAGTTGTTTCGGGGCAGGAAACGCACAGATCTCACAAACCTGATAAGAAAGGATCATTCCTTCTCAGTATAAAATGGCAAAGCCGTTATTCTCTAAAATGGTTTCTCCTCAAATCAATCACCACACTTTTGTGGCACAAGGCCGTAATAATTAGGAAAAAATACAGACCATTCAGCTTCTCAAACCTGTCCACGTTTCCATTAACCCACGACAATCAAATAAGTATCCAATTCTGCTTCCACTGAACACACTGGAAGACAACTCCAGATACCATAAGTTCGCAAGTGGCAAAGAAATTGGAGTAGAATTAGGACATTCGGCCCATCGAGACTGCAGTGCCGTTTGATCACGGCTGAAATGTTTCCGAACCCTATTCGCCTGCCTTCGCCAACTCACCATTGATCGCTTATTAACGAAAAACATACCAACTTCTCCCTTTAATGCATGATTTTGTCTGTTTCTGACTGTGAGTTTGTGCTTGTGTTTGTGTTCACATGTCAGTGTCAATTTCTGTGTGCATTACTCTGTGTTTATGTGTTGTGTGCATTTGTGCATTTATCTTTAAATATGCCAAACTCTCTCTGCATCCCTGTTGTTTTGCGCACCAGGTCACTGAAATTGGGGTCATAGCTCTTCTCTCTCCCTCTATCCTTGTTGTCATAAGAAGTATACAGTGCCACCCTCTGCTAATCTCCTCATATCTCTGCCAAAGTGGCAGATCTTGGTTTTTTTTTAAAGACATCAAATACTGTGACATATTACACGACTGTTTGCCTGTGGAGTCACAATGCACTTTTGTTTCATACGGACCGAAGGTGCTCCTGACACATTCCCACAACCATTGGATCTCTTTCTAGACATTTCAATCCTTTCTTAAATGTGTAAGAGTGCATTAGAAACGTTGCAAGTTAAAGAATGCGGCCGAAAATTATCTCATCCTTCGGCAAAATTGTTCATTCAGAGTTGCTCGGATATAACGGCAGTGCAGATACCTTTTAATTTGTACACACAGTATCAGGAATAATGATCAAAGACAAGACACTTCCAAGTTACAAAAGGCGCTCAGACATTTAACTAGATCAATATTTTGCACTCTGAGAGAACCGCTTTCATATTTCAATCGTCTCCAAACCAGCTGTGTGTGTGTGTGTGTTTGTGTGTGTGTGTGTGTGTGTGTGTGTGTGTATGCATGTGCATGTGTGTGGGTGTGTGTGTTTGTATGTGCGCGCATGTGTGCGTGTATGTGTTTGTGTGTGTGTGTGTGTGTGTGTGTGTGTTTTGCGATGTTGTTGTCAGTTTGGGTGGCGATGCTGTGAGTTGTTGCCCTTCCCCTACCTTCCAGACTTAATCCCTCATTACTGTTCCTGTCTGCCACTTTCTCTGCAATAGTCGGTGGAGCCAAGCAGAGGGGGTCATTGTATTCTTTAAACAACATAGAGGCTGCCAGATCCACGGCACACGCAGGTAGGTAGAGAGAATGCAGACATCAGAGACATTCAGATATACTCAGAGACAGACATAGACATAGATACACACAGTTAAATTTACACACAAAGATAGACCGAGACAACTATATACATAAAAACAGAGAAAGGTATTGATGCACAGATGCACACACAGATACAGATACAGGCACACAGATACAACAGAGAAATATACACACAGAGACAAATTCACACATGCACAGATAAATAGATACTAATACAGATACACAGATAAGCGCACTGACATTTTGTGCAGACATGAGGAAACTTCAATAATTTATTCTCTCGATCGTGATATTCTAAATATTCCTCCTGCTCTGTCTGCTGCGTGTCAGTTGTCTTTGTTTCTCTGTGGCGAGTGTGTGATTATTTCAGTTGTTCCTGTGTACTGTGACTCCATGGCAATTCCAATTCTTTCAGATGGATTCAAATCTGGAAGAAATATTAAGTGCCCAAGAACAGTGTGGAACCCAAACAGAACAGTGATAGGGTGGAGTATATTATGTTTATGGAAGATGAGAATCAATGGATAGCAGTAAGACTTAATGCACTTTGGTAGGAAGAACATTGAAATAGAACAACTGAACAATTATTAAAGGGTTTCAGGAGCAGAGGGCCTTGTTTCTATATGAGCACAGATTAGCAAAGATATCAGCACAAGTCTGGACAGTAGTAAATGTCTCAGATCAGTGTCAGCATCTGAGCTGTTTAAAGGAGGTGTCGGAGGAAGCCACTGTGCTCCATAACTGGGTGGTGGTGGAGACGATGTGTTGTCAGCCAACTCTCCTGCCCACCGAGATCGTGGAGATTCCATTTGTACCAGCACGACAGAAAAGAGAGATGGCATCAGGGCCACAGCTTGTACGTTTGGCGGGGGAACCGGTACTGACAGTGTATTTAAAGTGAGAATTAACCTCCACTGAACATTACTCCATACCCTGTTGTTAGGATATTGATGTTTCTGAAGCTGCACATGAGTCATCCTGGCCTTCTCAAGCTCGTACCAGGGTCGTCCCTACCTTTCCGGGGGGCGGGGTTAGGGAACAAATATCGAACACTCTACCGCCCGGCTTGGCCCTTCCTGTCCCTATCGAGGCTGTTTCTCCTGTTATGGGAGGAAGGAAAGCAAGTGGGGCTGGGAGTGTGTTGCACTGTTCTTCGTTCTGGTGTAGGTGGAGGTCGGGGAGATGATGAGGTGTCCGGAGGGTGTCAATCCATAGTTCTGCATCCATGAAGTTTTAATTGTGTAGTCGTATAGTGGATGAAAAGAGGGAGAGAAAGGGAATGTGATGCATGCAGTAGTGAGAGTGGTGGAGTAGGAACCTTCTTCGGTGGTAGGTGTTGGAACAGATAGACAGTGAGTTTGAGGGAGCAGAGGAAATACAGTGGCATTTATCCTGGCAGAACGGGGATGCTTGTCCTGTTTTGCTGAACATTTCTTCAGAACGCAGATAATGCACTGAACTGGATGATGTGCTCAGACCTTGCTCGGTGGGTCTGCTGGTTTGGCTTCCACTGGAAAGAAAATTGTTCTCTTCTGTACGAGTCCATCCACCAGGATCTCTGCGCCCTTGTCGACAAATTGTGATGTAATTGCCCCATGTCTTCCATGCTCGTGTAAACCCGTGCAGGGCAGATCCGAACTGAGAAAGTGGGCCCACATAAACACTGGCGTTTTAAAGATGACATAGAATATCCACAGCTATTCAAGGGATGGCATGCATCTCCGTTCGATTTGATGGTTTATTGTCACGTGTACCGAAGCTCAATGAAAGCTTCGTTTGCGAGCAGTGTTGGCATACTTCAGTAAGTAAGGACATACGGATCAGGAGACTTAGACAAAGCCATGTAGGTTACATTGCAGAGGGTGTACATTATGCTAGAGGAATATTAACAAGATCAGCATTATTTGATGTTAGCAAGTCCATTCAACAGTCTAATAACGTGCGTGTCCTCAGGTTTCTGTACCTTCGGCCTGATGGCAGAGGTTGTAGGAGATCATTTCCTAGTTGGAAAGTTTTTTGATGATATTAGCAGCCATTCCACAGCGATCAGCGGTGTAAATGGAGTTCATGGATGGGAGGTTGGTTCCTGTGATTGTCTGGGCTGTGTACACCATCTTCTGTAGTTCCTGAATGTCCAGAGCAGAAAAGGTGCCATAACAGAACGTTATGCAACCAGACAGCATGCATTCAATTTTGCTCCTGCAGATGTTAGTCATTATTGGAGAGGCTGAGAGAGTGATAGATGGAAGCTACAGGGACATAGTTACGCCAGAGAACAGAGGTAGCTGGGTAACAGTTAGATTTGGGAAGGGGAGGAAGGAGGCAGTACCGGAATCCCCTGCAGTCGTTCCCCTCAACAATAAGTATACCGCTTTGAATACTGTTGGGGGGGACGGCCTAGCAAGAGTAAGCTGCAGTGACCGGGTTTCTGTCACGAGGTCCGGCCCTGAGGCTCAGAAGGGAAAGGTGGAGAGGAGGAGATCGCTAGTTATAGGAGACTCTGTGGTTAGAGGGACAGACAGGCGGTTCTGTGGGCATGGGTGAGACTCTCGGTTGGTTTGTTGCTTCCTGGGTGCCAGGGTCCAAGACGTCTTGTACCGTGTTTTCAGAATTCTTTAGGGGAGGGTGTGAAGCCAGAAGTCGTGGTGCATATTGGCACCAACGACCTTGGTAGGAAGAGGGGTGGGGAGGTCATTCAGGAACTCAGGGAGTTAGGCTGGAAGCTAAAAGCTTGGACGGACAGAATCGTCATCTCTGGGTTGTTGCCGGTGCCACGTGACAGTGAGGCAAGGAATAGTGAGAGAGTGCAGTTGAACACATGGCTGCAAGAATTGTGTAGGAGGGAGTGCTTCAGGTATTTGGACAATTGGACTGCATTCTTGGGAAGGTGGGACCTGTACAAGCAGGACGGATTGTACCTGAACCAGAAGAGCACCACTATCCTGGGAGGAATGTTTGCTAGCAGTCTTCGGGGGGGTTAAACTAATTTGGCAGGGGGATGGGATCCGGACTTGTAGTTCAGCAAGTAGCTTACCTGTTTTTCAGGATGTCCAAGAATGTGGAGCAGGTAGCACTGACAGGGAATACTTGCGGACACAGAGATGGGTTCAAGTGTGTATACTACAACGCAAGGAGCATCAGAAATAAGGTGGGTGAACTTAAGGCGTGGATCGGTACTTGGGATTATGATGTTGTGGCCATTCCGGAAACATGGATAGAAGAGGGCCAGTAATGGTTGTTGGAGGTTCCTGGTTACAGATGTTTCAGTAAGATTAGGGAGGGTGGTAAAAAATGATGGGGTGTGGCCTTGCTAATTAGAAAGGTATAATGGCTGCAGAAAGTCAGTTGGAGGGGGATCTGCATTTGGAGGTAGAATGGGCTGAAGTCAGAATTAGGAAAGGTGCAGTCACCTTGTTGGGTGTTTACTATAGGCCCCCCAATTGCAGCAGAGATGTGGAGAAACAGATTGGGAAACAGATTTTGGAAAGGTGCAGAAGCCACAGGGTAGTAGTCATGGGCGATTTCAAATTCCCAAATATTGATTGGAAGCTCTTTAGATCAAGTAGGTTGGACGGGACGGTGTATGTGCAGTGTAAGCAGGAAGATTTTCTAACTCAGTATGTAGATTGTCCGACCAGAGGGGAGGCCACATTGGATTTGGTACTCGGTAACGAACCAGAATAATTGATGAGCCTGTTAGTGGATGAGCATTTTTGGTGATGGTGACCACAATTCTGTGACATTCACTTTGGTTATGGAGGGAGAGTGGTGCATGCAACAGGGTAGGTTTTACAATTGGGGGAAGGGTAAATACGATGCTGCAAGACAGGATCTGAGGAGCATAAGTTGGGAGCATAGGCTGTCAGGGGAGGATGTAATTGAAATGTGGAACTTTTTCAAGGAACAGATATGACGTGTCCTTGATATGTATTACCTGTCAGGCAGGAAAGAGATGGTCGCGTGAGGGAACGTTGGTTGACGAGGGAGGTTGAATGTCTTATAAGGAGGAAGAAGGAGACTTAGGCAAGGTTGGGGAAACAAGGTTCAGATAGAGCAGTAGTGGAATACAGGATAGCCAGGAGGGAGCTGAACAAAGGGTTTAGGAGAGCTAAGAGAGGGCATGAAAAATCTTTGGCGGGTAGGATCGAGGATAACCCCAAGGCCTTTTATGCGAATGTGAGAAACATGAGAATGACGAGAACGAGGATAGGTCCGATCAAGGTCAGTAGTGGGAGACTGTGTTTTGAGTCGGAAGAGATAATGGAGGTCTTGAATGAGTACTTTTAATCAGTATTTACAAATGGGAGGAAACGTATTGTTGATGAGGAGAGTATGAAACGGACTGGTAAGCTAGAAGAGATATTTGTAGGAAAGAAGATTTGTTGGGCATTTTGAAAAACTTGAGGAGAGACAAGTCCCCCGGGCCAGACGGGATATATCCTAGGATTATGTGGGAAGCAAGAGAGGAAATGGCAGAGCCGTTGGCAATGATCTTTTCATCTTCACAGTCTACGGGGATGATACCAGGGGACTGGAGAGTGGCGAATGTTGTGCCCCTCTTCAAAAAAGGGAATATGGATAACCCCAGGAATTACAGGCCAGTTAGTCTTACTTCAGTGGTAGGCAAAGTAATGGAAAAGGTACTGAGGGATAGGATTTATGAGTATCTGGATAAACACTGCTTGATTAGGGACAGCCAGCACGGATTTGTGAGATCTTGCCTTACTAGTCTTATTGAATTCATTGAGGAGGTGACCAAGCATGTGGATGAGGGTTGAGCAGTGTATGTAATGTACATGGATTTTAGTAAGGCATTTGATAAGGTTCCCCATGGTAGGCTTATGCAGAAAGTCAGGAGGCATGGGATAGTTGGAAATTTGGCCAGTTGGATAGAAAACTGGCTAACCGGTCGAAGTCAGAGAGTGGTAGTAGATGGTAAATATTCAGCCTGTTTCCCAGTTACAAGTGGAGTTCCGCAGGGATCATTTCTGGGTCCTCTGTTGTTTGTAATGTTTATTAATGACTTGGACGAGAGAGTCGAAGGTGGGTCAGTAAATTTGAAGATGAGAGGAAGATTGGTGGAGTTGTGGATAGTGAGGCGGGCTGTTGTCGGCTGCAAAGGGACTTGGATATGATGCAGAGCTGGGCTGAGGAATGGCAGATGGAGTTCAGCCCTGTCAAGTGTGAGGTTGTCCATTTTGGAAGGGCAAATCAGAATGCGGAATACAGGGTTAACGGTAAGGATCTGACTGGAGTAGTGGTGCTGGAAGAGAACAGCAGTTCAGGCAGCATCCAACGAACACCGAAATCGACGTTACGGGCAAAAGCCCTTAGTAAGGTGGAGGAGCAGAGGGATCTTGGGGTGTATATTAAAAGCTCTTTGAAAGTTGCCACTCAGGTGGATAGAGCTTGTAAGAATGCCTATGGTGTATTAGCGTTCATTAGCAGAGGGATTGAATTCAAGTGTCGTGAGGTGATGTTGTAGCTGTACAGGACCTTGGAAAGGCTATATTTGGAGTACTGTGTGCAGTTCTGGTCGCCTCGCTTTAGGAAAGATGTGGAAGCTTTGGAGAGGGTGCAGAGGAGATTTACCAGGATGTTGCCTGGAATGGAGAATAGGTCGTACGAGGATAGGTTGAGATGCGAGGCCTTTTCTCATTGGAAGGGCGAAGGATGAGGGGTGACTTGAAAGAGGTTTATAAGATGATCAGGGGTATAGGTAGAGTAGACAGTCAGAAACTTTTACCTATCCAATTGCTACTTAAAGGTGACCAATGATTCTGACTCTGCCACTCCCACAGGCAGCGCATTCCATGCCACCACCACTCTCTCGGTAAAGAACCTACCCCTGACATCCCCCCTATACCTTCCACACTTCACCTTAAATTTATGTCCCCTTGTAACACTCTGTTGTACCCGGGGGAAAAGTGTGAAATGAGTAAAAGAGAAAATGAGGCTTGTCGCTGTAGAAAAGCGGACTCATCGAATAAAAACAAAGAAAAAGCACCAAGACAATACTGGAGAACAGCGCTTTCACGTGCAGTTTCTCTAGTGCGGGCTTCTACAGCCACAGGAGACGCTGCCTCACCAGCAGAATTGAAGCAAGACGCCCAGGCGCTTATCCATCGTCCCGTGAGAAGGACGGATACCACCGGATACAATTTGATCCATCTTTACTTGTTGATAGGCTACTGGTTCTTCCTCAATATTTTTAATGCTCACCGAGAATTGTAATCCTATGTTAGACCAGTCTATCTTACACCGTCGACACAGTGATTTCTGAGGTCAATTTGGATTAACTGAGTTCTACAAATTTTGACGGCACTGATTTAGGCTCATGAGGCAAGTGCACAAGAACCACTTGCAAGCCACGAAGGATGTTGGCGATATTTGTTTCTTTGGCTATCAAGGGATTGTACACAATACTGACAAGCTACTTAATGTTGCACTGCGAGGAAATGTCAGACACACAGGAATGCAGACATACTCTCACAGAGATAGTATGTCTGTCTCAAACACACACACATTCGTTCACAAATAGTCTGATAGAAATTTTATCAAATATTCTCACTGCATCCTATACACTAACTCAAAGTCACACACAGTCTGTTTCTCATTTCCTCACACGCACATTCATTCAGCTGCTTAGGTTTTTTGGACATAACCCAGGCATTCACTCACTGTTTCCCACATATAGTTGCTGACACACATGAGCAATTTCTGTCTCTCTCACACGCACCCTGTCTCTCACATGACCATGCATGAACATGTTGACTCATTTTCGCTTTTGCACAGAAAGCTGACATTGGAGCACACGCATGCAAAGTCACATGCACACTGTCACATATTTGCTCAAACGCGTGCCTAAACAGAACCAGATGATACATGCTCTACATTTCTCAGAGGGCATGGAGAATGAAAGTTTAGAGGAGACTGCAATATACTTTCTGGATCGTACAACTGTCACAACTGTGCATCATTGGTGGATTAGATTAGATTATTTAAAACGTGGAAACAGGCCCTTCTACCCAACAAGTCCACACCGACCCTCGGAATGCAACCCACCCAGAACCATTCCCCTACATTTACCCTTTCACCTAACACTGCGGGCGTCTTGCTTCAATTCTGCTGGTGAGGCAGCGTCTCCTGTGACTGTGGAAGCCCGCACGGGAGTGGCAGTCACGACGAGAGAGACTGCACGCGAAAGCGCTGTTCTCCTGTATTGTCTTGGTGCATATCTTTGGACTGTGGGACGAAACTCATGCAGACAAGGGGAGAATGTGCAAATTCTACACAGATAGTTGCCCAAGCCGGGAATTGAACGCGGGTCTCTAGCGCTCGGATACAGTAGAGCTAACTACTGTGCCACCTTGCCGCCCATGATGCAGTTGATAAAGAACATAGGGGTTACCCCCTCAAGTATCCTTATTATATCAATGACCTTTTTTTTTACACAATTGTACAGCATCGATTGTGATCGTGTCCAGTGGTGGTGTGGACTCACCAGACTCACAGTAACTCGGTAACTCATGGCCATGGCAATGTCCGATCTGCTGGTGCTGATCCGTTACTGATATTGAGACATATTCGTACTCTTTTTTCAGAACACTTACTTTTCCAGAATGATATGGATGTGTCTAACAGTCACAGTGTCCTGCTTTATGCAGCATCTGACTGCTCAGCTTGTTTCACCGTCACATTAACTACGATCGATGTGTGGCGCTTTGTTGCCAGAAACTGAAAACTAAATACTGTCATGAGAAGGTAGTGGCTTCAGTATTCGGAACAGTGACTGTGCTGAGCTATTTAAATATGGATTCTCAAATAGCCTTGTGTCTTCTGCTATAGATCCCAGTGATATAAATTTAAAATTATGGACAGCAGTTGAAGTTTCTCACTACATTATCACACCTTGTCTTCCATTTGCCGTGATTTTGATGCTCAATATTTTCAGCGTAAGGCACATTTCAGTGAGCAGCATAGCCCACCAGAGACTCTGTGCTCACAGCAATTGGAAGAGTCCAAGAGCAGAAGGAAATCCATGTTTTATAGTTTGTTATTGCTGCAAATATCAATCTGTTGTAGGCAGTGTTTTTATATATGCGTGTATATAAACACACGTAAACACACACAGTATGCATGCGTATTCAGAAGTTAATAGGATATTGGTATCTGTTCGAACTTATCCATCTGCTATCAAATTCTTACGAACTACAACATGTACGATTTGCAAATTAAAAGTCTGGAACGTAAGACTCAAATGAAATGATCTCATATTCATGTCTTTAAATCGTTCGAAGAATGTAAGACGTATGTGAATCGAGTGCACAACTATTTCCATCACATCGCGCATGATATAAGCATTAAAAGTTGTAAAGCCAGTACCAAACTGAATAACTCTTTCTTGATGACAGAGTATTTTCTCTGGTGGGTATTGAGTTTCTTTGAAAAGTAACCAACTGGCATCTTCCTGGAGCATTTCAGCTCCAACTCTGATGTCAATAGAATTGACTGCAATTTTGAAAGTTTTCAAAACGTTTGGTGGAGCTACAACTGGTGTGCAGTTAATGTTGCTCTTAAGTAGTCAAGTGCTTCCTGGCAATGTTCTGTCCACCGAAATGTTGTGTTTTTCTTCATTAAATGTGCTAATGGTGCCACTACGCTGCTTAGGTTTGGAGGAAACGTGCTGTTGAATCTGCTGCATCACAAAAATCGATTGACCTCTTTCTTCGAGGGTGGTCGCGAAATATCTCAATGGCTTTTGGCTGTGTGTTCCTTTGTCTTGATATTGCCCATTTGGTATGGCAAATGCAGATATTTATTTTGCTTTCCTTGATAAATGGACCTTACAATAAACATGCAGTAAGTCCAGCCTAGTGATTTAATTGTCTTGTCCAACTTTCTCTATGCAGTCCTGTAAGCTGGGTATTGGGTATGAGTCCGATTTTGTTATGGCGTTAGCCTTCCGATAGTCTACACAAAATCATTGAGTCCCATCAGGCTTGGGAAATAACAAGATTAGGGAAAATCCAAAGGCTTTCTATAGGTATGTCAGGAATAAAAGGATGACGAGGGTAGGTATCGGTCCAGTCAAGGAAAGTAATGGAAAGTTGTGTGTGGAGGCGGAGGAGATTGGTGAGACACTAAATCAATACTTTTCGTCAGTATTCACTCAGGAACAGGACACTGTTGCTGATGTGAATATTGAGTCACAAGTGATTAGAATTGATGGCCTTGAGGTATGTCGCGAAGAGGTCTGGGGAATACTGGAAAGGATGAAAATAGATAAGTCCCCTGGGGCTGATGGCATTCATCCTAGGATCCTCTGGGAAGCAAGGGAGGAGATAGCGGAGCCATTGGCCTTGATTTTTATGTCGTCGTTGTCTACGGGAATAGTGCCAGAAGACTGGAGGATAGCGAATCTGGTCCACTTGTTCAAGAAGGGGAGCAGGAATAGCCCGAGTAACTATAGTCCAGTGAGTCTCACTTCTGTTGTGGGCAAAGTCTTAGAGAGAATTGTAAGGGATAGGATTTATGAATATCTGGATAGGAATAATGTGATCAAGGATAGTCAGCATGGTTTTGTGAAGAGCAGGTCGTGCCTCACAAACCTTATTGAATTCTTTGAGAAGGTGACCAAGGAAGTGGACGAGGGTAAAGCAGTAGATGTGGTGTATATGGATTTTAGCAAGGCGTTCGATAAGGTACCCCATGGCAGGCTAATGCAAAAACTACGGAGGATGCGCGTAGGTATGGCATTGAGGGTGCATTAGAGGTTTGGATTAGGAATTGGCTGGCTGGAAGGAGACAGAGGGTAGTAGTTGATGGTATAGGTTCATCTTGGAGCGCAGTTACGAGCGGTGTTCCACAAGGATCTGTTTTGGGACCGTTGCTGTTTGTCATTTTTATAAATGACCAGGAGGAGGGGCTTGAAGGCTAGGTGAGCAAGTTTGCGGATGACACGAAAGTCGGTGGAGTGGTGGACAGCGAAGAAGGATGTGGCAGGTTACAGCGGGATATAGATAAGTAGCAGAGCTGGGCAGTAAGGTGGCAATTGGAATTCAATGTAGCTAAGTGTGAAGTCATTCACTTTGGTAGGAGTAACAAGAAGATGGATTACTGGGCTAATCGTAGGCTACTTGGTAGTGTGGATGAGCAGAGGGATCTTGGATTCCAAGTACACAGATCTCTGAAATTTGCCACCCAGGTAAATAGTGCTGTGAAGAAGGCATATGGTGTACTGGGCTTTATTGGTAGAGGAATTGAGTTCCGGAGTCCTGAGGTCATGTTGCAGTTGTAGAAGAGTCTGGTGAGGCCTCATCTGGAGTATTGTGTGCAGTTTTGGTCGCTATACTATAGGAAGGATGTGGAGGCATTGGAACGAGTGCAGAGGAGGTTTACCAGAATGTTGCCTGGTATGGAAGGAACCTCGTATGAGGAAAGGCTGAGGCACTTGGGTCCTGTTCTCATTGGAGAAAAGAAGGTTTAGGGGAGATTTGATAGAGGTGTACAAGATGATTAGGGGTTTAGATAGGGTTGACAGTGAGAACCTTTTTCTGCGTATGGAGTCAGCTGTTACTAGGGGACACAGCTTTAAATTAAGGGGAGGTTGGTATAGGACAGATATTAGGGGTAGACGTTTTACTCAGTGGGTTGTGAGTTCATGGAATGCCCTGTCAGTAGCAGTGGTGGACTGTCCCTCTTTCTGGTCATTTTAGTGGGCATTGGATAAGCATGTGGAGGATAGTGGGTTAGTGTAGGTTAGTTAGGCTTCAGTCGGCGCAACATCGAGGACTGAAGGGCCTGTACTGCGCTGTATTTTTCTTAGTCTAAGTCTAAGATAGGCAAACTCCACTCTCTCTGACTTAGTTCGATGATATCTTCATTGAGCATCGCATCCACTTCCTTGTGGACATATGTGGCTTTGCAAGGAGTCAGATTGTTATTTTATCGGAACACCATTCCCTACGTCGAGATCATGGGCAATAGCGTAGGTCCTCCCCATCTTATTCCTTAACATGTCCTCATATTGTTGTAAGACAATCATCCAACACTGCTCTTTACTTCAAAGACCGTAAGTTTAAACTGATCCCAGTTCTTAAGGGCTTCCACTTTAACGGATGTAAAGGGACTTAAACTCCATATCATCTGGATTTTATTCCTCACTCAGTGGGGCAGTAATTAACACCTGTTTTTCATTTTCCTTATCTCGATTATAATAAGCATTCAACATATTCACTTGAATTCGCGATACAGATTTTTTCTCCTATGCATCTCTATCAGACAATTTACCTGACTGCACTTTTCCCCAATTTGATAGGTCCACTAAACCTGACGTGAACGTATCTCCTTAGCCTGGTAACAATACTAAACGTCATGCCCCAAGGAGGATGTCCGAATTTCAGTTTTTTATGTACCAGTTGCTTCATTCTAAGCTGTGTCTTTCTTCGGTGTTATTTAGCTACCTCCCCTACCAGATTTAATCTCTCCATCACTTCTGATACATAAACCAAGAGTCGAATCTCTGACCTGGGATCCTGTCAATGTCGGATTAATTAATTCAAATGGCCCCTCACTAAATGGAGGAATATGAACTCGAAGGGATTGAACTGAGTCGAAGAAATGAAGTTAAATTGTCTGAATTTGTTGAATTCAAACAACTTTAGGTAATTTTATTTCAATTATTTTATTTATCTTTTTTATTTGTGTTTTTTTTCACTGTTCTGTACCTCTTATTTCTTGATTGTCTCTCTTTCTCTCGCTCCCCACTCTCTCAATACTTTATTCCTCTCCTCTTCCCGCTTTGCAATCCTTCTGCCCGTTTTCCATTTTGTCTCTGCTTCACCCATCGCCCACATATTTTGTCACATAACATTGTCTTCACATTGCCTCATTCACGGCTCCTCATCTCCTTGTAATCTCTCCATGCACTGTCATTATCACCTTTGCATCTGGTGCCTTGACTCACCTTCTGTCAGCCTGGTATAAATACCTCCCTAATTCTCCCCCATTTTTTATTTTTAACAAAGGGTTAGTTAGACTCGAAACCTTAGCTCTTTTCTCTCCTTGCAGATGGTGCCAGACCTGCTCAGATTTTCCAGCATTTTCTCTTTTGGTTTCAGATTCCAGAATACGCAGTAATTTGCCTTTATTAATGGCTCGATGATGTTGCTGGTGATATGATAACTCCAGTGTCGATGCATAAGAGGTGAGCAATAGTGAGGGTGAATTCCCTCTGGAAGTTGTGTGACAAGTATTAACAGAGATCCAGGAATATAAATCATTGATTTGAATTGAAGCCTGAACTCTGGTTCTCCTCCTAGACTGTGCCAGGTCTGCTTAATACTGCATATATTTCATGTTTTGCATTTGATTGTGAAAACAATTGAGACTGATTGATTTGCTGCGGACAACATCCACCAATCATCACGGTTACGGCGATCAAGTCGTGCTCTAACCCTGTCAAATGTTTTATTGCGCAGGTGAGGGTCCCTGCATCGTGGATTCGTGGAGCACGTTGTTTGGAAATACAGCAACGCAGCTGAGATCCGGCATGGACCAGCGAGTTGATGTTCATGACAGCGATGGTCGGCTTTCGAACGAAGACACATCTCAAGCGATCATGTGACAAGTTCTTGCAGACAGTGAAAGTAAAATGCCACGACAATCCCAGACAACGCGCCACTAACCACGCCATCGCTTTGCATGGTCAGTGTGGGGATTTAACCAACGACCTTGGTGTTATTAACACCACGCTCTAACCAGCTGAGCTAACGGACCAACGCCAGTTGCTGTTCGAAAGCAAATGTCTATATTGCCAGAGCTCAAAACCACGGCAGCTGTTCATTTTCTGCTTCATATCGATCGCACGATCATCTGAAGTGTTTCCTTTCGATGCAAAGCTTTTCAACACAAAAAGCATTTACTTTTCCGAACGCGCATACTCGAGTTAACCATCTGCTCTGATATCCAAAATTAAGCACAATGTCCGGACGCATGCAATTTCAATCGCAATGCCACCAGCTCAGCTGCAGCTTGTCATGTTGACAAATATCGTCTGGAGAAACGTACTTTCAACGGTCGCACACTGTTCTTCTGGATACTCACAGACCTTTGGAGTCAGGGTTATGTGCTGCTGATAAACTGCTACGAACCTTATGACAAATGCATTTGAATTGTAATCTAACAGTGGGATTCTTTCTGCTCCCGAACGACGCAGTTGCTTTGGTGTCAGCAACAGATCAGAAGTCAATTGTACGTTTTGCTCAAGGACTCATGTTGCTTGTGCAATCTTCGTTTGACAGCATATTTTGCAAGTTATCACGCCTTCCTGCAGCATTTATCAGAGACAGATCAGCTGCTAAGATGATTGCTTCAGACAGCATGCTACATCCTTCATTGGAAAATGGAAAAGATGCAAACGTTTACAGGCTGAACACGCACTCACTATTTTGTCTGGCGCGTCAGAGGCTGGGAGTTGATCTTACGGAGGTTTTCCAATCATGAGGGGCATGAATCGGGTAAATAGACAAGTTCCTTCCGCTCAGGTGGGGCAGTTCAAAAGGAGAGGGTATAAATCTGGGGGTGTGGAAGGTGAGAATTCGAAAGACAGTGAGGGGCAAAGGCTGCACACAGAGGGTGGTGCGTTTTGGAATAAGTTCCCAGACGATCTGGTGATGGATGGTATAATTCCAATACTTTTAAGGAATCTGGACGTGTATTTGAAAAGGAACGGTTTCGAGAGAAATGGCTCAAGTGCATGCAATCGCGGCTGGATCAGTTGAGGACATCGATTCGGAATGGACAAGTTCGACCGAAGACTGTGTTTTCAGTGCTGTCCATATCGAATGGCTCTATGATAGTGCAGGTGAAATGATAAAAAAAGATAAATACAATAAATGACGTAAAATTGTCTGAAGTTGTTGAATTCAAACAACTTCAGGTAATTTTTTTTCAATTATTTTATTTATCTTTTTTATTTGAGTTTTTTTTTACTGTTCTGTACCTCTTATTTCTTGATTGTCTCCCTTTCTCTCGCTCCCCACTCTCTCAATCCTTTTTCCTCTCCTCTTCCTGCTTTGCGAACCTTCTCCCCTGTTTTCCATTTTGTCTCTTCTTCACCCAGCCCCCACATATTTTTTCAAATAGCACTGTCTTCAGCTTGCCTCATTCACGGCTCCTTATCTCCCTTTAATCTCTCCATGCACTGTCATTATTACCTTTGCATCTGAAGCCTTGACTCACCTTCTGTCAGCCTGGCATAAATCGCTCCCTAATTCTCCCCCTTTTTTATCTTTAACAAAGGGTCAGTTAGACTCGAAGCGTCAGCTCTTTTCTCTCCGTGCAGATGGTGCCAGACCTGCTGAGATTTTCCAGCATTTTATCTTTTAGTTTCAGATTCCAGAATCCGCAGTAACTTGCTTTTATTAATGGCTCTATGATGTTGCTGGTGATATGATAACTCCAGTGTCGGTGCATAAGAGGTGAGCAAGCGTGAGGGTGAATTCCCTCTGGAAGTCGTGTGACAAGTGTTAACAGAGATCGAGGAATATCACATGAATTGAAGCTTTGATTTGATTTGAAGCCTGAACTCTGGTTCTCCTCCGAGACTGTGCCAGGTCTGCTTAATACTGCATATATTTCATGTTTTGCATTTGATTGTGGACACAATTGAGACTGATTGATTTGCTGCAGACAACATCCACCAGTCATCACGGGTACGGCGATCAAGTCGTGCGTCTAACCCTGTCAAATGTTTTATTGCGCAGGTGAGGCTTCCTGCATCGTGGATTCGTGGAGCACGTTGTTTGGAAATACAGCAACGCAGCTGAGATCCGGCATGGACCAGCGAGTTGATGTTCATGACAGCGATGGTCGGCTTTCGAACGAATACACATCTCAAGCGATCATGTGACAAGTACTTGCAGACAGTGAAAGTAAAAAACCATGGCGATCCCGGACACCGCGCCATAAACCACGCCATCGCTTCGCGTGGTCAGTGTGGGGATTGAACGCACGACCTTGGCGTTATGAGAACCACGCTCTAACCTGCTGAGCGAATCGATTGACGCCGCCCGGCCCGCCCAAGCAAATGCCTATATTGCCGGTGCTCACAACCACGCTGGCTGTTCATTTTCTGCGTCATATCGATCGGACGATAGTCTGAAGTATTTCCTTTCGTTGCAAAGCTTTTCAACAAAAAAAGCATTTACTTTTCCGAACGCACATACTCGAGTTAACCATTTGCTCTGATATCCAAAATTAAGTACAATCTCCGGACGCATGCAATTTCAATCACAATGCCACCAGCTCAATTCTCTGGAAACTGTCCTTGGAAACATTAGACCCTATTTACTCTACTGATACAAGCTTGCCAAACTATTATAAAAGACCCTGCTCAAACCGATTTCTCGTCCAAATTGAATTAGCTAGCATGGAAGTTCAGTTGCCACAGGCCTGCCATTCTGATTTCTTTTTTTAAGGTTTTCGCACTCACATTGCATGCAACCTGTGACAAAAGGTTGTAGCTTTGTGACCAAGTTTTGACAGTGACATCAACTGCCATAATGTTTTAATTGGCAGTGCGGTTTGAGAATTTGGTGCCATACTAAAATAAATATATTGCAATGGAGCATGGTCGAAATAACTGTTAAGGAAGTTAGCAGCAGAGTCCGCATCTCTCCATCGAATTTTCCAGGGACTGAAACAAATTTAAGTTTGAAAAATTGAACTGTTTAGATTATTGGAGAGAAGTTTGACTTGGGGGATATACTTTGATAAATAAGGATCTCATCCTCCAGTACTTGTGCGCGATGTTGCTCCCTCGCCAGGGCACGGTTGACAGTTTAGCTGAACCTCTCTCACTCAGGGTTATTCCCAAAATGTCTTCATGTTTTTCTTAATGTGCACACAGTAGAGAGAACCCTACCTCTGTCCTGTTCTACGAATGTTTGAAAAAGAAAGTAAATTGAGACAGAGAATTTCATGACTTTAAGCCAAGAACTTAGATGAGCAGTTGAATTGTGGCATTCAAGATTATGGGAATAGTGCAGAACGTCGGGCAAGTGTCATGCATTACTTTATTTTTGTTAGTATGCGCTTGATGGACTGTCAGGATGCCCTCTATACCATATGATATGCTACTCTATCTGCTCACAGGCCAATTAAAAATTGGTTGCCACGTATTTTCCCGTCCTTTGCCGTGATCCTTCTTCTCCTCAGTACCTACATTTGCTTTTACTACTCCACGAGACAACACCCCCACAGTACCTCCAACTCGTCCACGCCGACCAGATATCTTGAACAAATCTCGTCCCAAATGCTTGCAACTGGCCGCTAGCCCTTTGAACCTTTCCTATTCGCACACCCATTCAGATCCCTTTTACATGTTGAAATTGCCACCACCATTTCATCTGGCATACATGCCCCAAAGTCTGCATGGAAACTTTGTACTTAGTTCCCTTTTTTATTTTTCCCCTCTCACCCTAAAACTATGTCCTCTTCTTCTGGACAACCCCACCCAAGGGCAAAGACCTTGTCTATTTATCATATGTCGGCCCCTCGTTAACGTAAACCTCGATAAAGTCACCCCTCAGCTTCTGTCGCTCCAGGGAAAACAGCCTCAGTCTATTCAGCCTGTCCCTGTAGCTCAAATCCTCCAACCCTGCCAACATCCTTGTAAAGATTTTCTGAAACTTTTCAAGTTTCACAACATTCTTCTGATAGAAAGGAGACAAGAATTGCATGCAATATTCCAAAAGTGGCCTAAACAATGTATTGTACAGTAACAACATGATCTCCAATCTCCTTTAATCATTGCTGTGACCAATAAAGGGAAGCCTACCAAGCACCTGCTTCACGATCCTCTCTACCTGTGACTCTATTTTCAAGGAGCTCATTGTTCCTTGAAACCCTCCCTCCTACACTATCCCTTAGCCATATATCCAATTCCTCCCTCGAGGCCAAAGTGGGTACTGAAGATGCTGGAGATTGGAGTCAAGATTAGAGTGGTGCTGGAAAAGCACAGCAGAGCAGGTAGAATCAGGTCGCAAGAAAAATCGACGTTTAAGGTAAAACTCTTCATCAGTAGTGAGGCCGAACTCCTCTCTCTCTCTATTCCTCACCTCACCACCATGGACATGGGAAACAAACCTGAAATAACAACTCTGCCTGTCCTCGCTCTAAGCTTCCATCCTAGCTCCCTGAATTTCTGCCTTAAATCCACATCTCTCGTCGTACCTATGTCGGTGGTGCCGATGTGACATACGGCTTGGCGCTGCTCCCACTCCCCCTCGAGGATTCCGAAAACACGAGCAGAGACATCTCGAACCCAGGCACATGGGAGGCAACACACCACAAAACCTCCTATCGGTCCCCCGAATTATACAGTTCCCAATTACTTATGCTCTGCTCCTCTTCGCCCTTCCCTTCTGAGCAACAGGGATAGACTTTGTGCCATATACAGGCCCCATTACCTACCCCGGGCATTGGGAAGATTAAGCCTGTAGGGGTGTTGTCTTATTGGGAATAAAAACATTCGCTACTTCCAGCTCATATTGGAGAATAGAATGTGTCCTCCCCATTTTGTTCCTGCTGATGTCCTCAAACTCTTGCAACTAAACTTTCATTTCGTTCTTTCCTCCTGGAACAGACATTTCACTATCCTATCCCATTCTTCAAGGAATTCCTCGTTATTTTACATATTTTGATGCACATCAACATCCAAGCCATCTGGATTGCCTCTCTATACAGGGCAGCAACTAAGACCTGTTTCTTCAGTTCGCTGTCCCTTTTGTTGTAAGGTTTTAACATACTCACATTACATCCGACAGAGGTTTTTTTTGTCTGACATCTTTACCAGATGGTTTGTCTGACTCAATTTCTTCTCAATTTGTTAGGGACCCCTCAATCTGGCTTTGAAGGGCTCTCCTTTCACTTGTAACAATATCCATGGGAAAACGTACTCAGTTTTGAGTTTCTTTTGTCTGCCTCCTGCTTCCGTCTGTGCTTTTCCCTCTTCAGGTAATTCACTTATTCAATTTAATTTCTTCCTTTACTTTAGATATAAAATCCAAATGTGAAATCTCTGACGTCGGTCCTGTCAATTCTTTTCTTTGTTAGTTTGAAATGCCTTCTCACTTCATACCAAATATTGACTCAAAGGGAATAAACTAAGTCGATTCGTTTGGAGCATCTCTAATGGTAATCAAGATGAAGGGGCTATGTTTATCCCCATCATTCGGGAAAGAATGACAGTACACTCTTAACATTGTCCTCAGGTTTTGAAGCCACGTTTCCAAGTCTCCATGGTGGTACACACTTGGTTGAACATGCTGCATGTCTAATCTATCCATGATTTTCATAGCAGTAAAATTAGACCATTGGAGTAACTGAATCTCCCTGTGTAGGCCATACCATCTAAACAAAATGGACTTTGCCTTAACAGTAGGTAATTGAATTGCCTACGGAAAACGGGGAGACACAGCCATTACGGTTGGTACGTACTGGGTCCCATTTTTAGTTTTAGAGAGGGTACATACGCAATTAAGCGTATAACCCGTGTGAAATGTTCTGCAAAAGTGGCAATTGGCAACAAAGGTGCTGGATTTGTAATTGCCTGTGGCTTCCCCACCATTTGGCACGGATGAACGTATGGCATATTTTACCAACCTTCTTGTTCAGTGCAGGACAACGGACGTAGCCTGCATCGTCCTCACATTGAGATTAACTCCGACAGGTGATTCGGACATTACTCGCAATGTTTCCTGAACATATGCTAATTGCAACACAATCTGGTGCACATCCACCCATTTTTTCTCTGCATGAACCTGCTGTTATGTCCATTTTACCCCTCGAACTCTGTCCTTAAGATAGTCATACTCGGGAATATATTCTGATTCCTTTTCTGAGTATGCACCATGATATAGATCTGTTACCGTCTCATTTTTCGGTTGTAAGTCCATTTGCTTTTCAGGAACAAGCAACTCTGCCTGATCCTCCACCTGTTCTGGTTGTTGCTGTACCATGACATCAAGCAGGGTGTCACCGAACTGAAGATCAGCTCCTTAATCTGTTTCGTTAGCTTTTCATGCTTGCTGTAACTTACCATAATGGGATCTTCTTACTACACGGCCTGTAATAATTCCAATAATTCTGCTTTGAACTACTCAGTTCCCTGGTTTTCCTTTGATTTTCTGCATGACAAGGAACATTACCCCCACCTTGAATCCTGTCGGGTCGTTCCCAAAACAAGCCGTATTCCTGGGACTAACAGTCTGCCAATCACTCCCAAAACGTTACTTCCCCAGGCTTGATTTAGCACTCCAATATGATCTGTCAGAGGGACATGTTACATTTCTGGCCCTGTATTCCACAGTGGCTGAGTGGTTAGCACTGCTGCTTCGCAGCACCAGCCTCGGGTGACTGTCTGTATAGAGTTTGCACATTCTCCCTGTGTCTACATGGATTTCCTCCGGGTGCTCCAGTTTCCTCCCACAGTCCAAAGATGCGCGGGTCAGGTGAATTGGCCATGCTAAACTGCCCATTGTGTTCGGTGCATTAGTGGGGAGTAGGTGAATGGTTCTGGGTGGATTACTCTTTGTCGGGTCGGTGTGGACATGTTGGGCCAAAGGGCCTGTTTCCGCTCTGGAGGGAATGGAATCCAATCCAATTGCGTAACATGTCAGAAAGAGTGCTGATACTTTCAGTTTACTATTGGAGACTGACCAGATACCGTATCTATCAACATTGTCACTTCGTTCCTTTCGCCACTACACCGCACCCCCCCCAACCCCCCCCCCTCCCCCCCCCCCCCCCCCCCCGCCAACCGTCCGTTCGTCCTGAATAAACTTTACCCACGGAGGTGAAGTCTTTTTGAGACCAGGCACTGTCTCAATACCCAGCTCCTGCCTCGGCTCTGCACTCTCTTGTAGCTCGTCGACTTTACTTCGGGTTTCCTTGACGACTTCCACTAAGCCCACTGGTTTAGCCTATTTTACACCATCTATTTCTCTCGTGGATTTCTTTAACGACCAGCACTGGTACTTAACATTTTCCACTTTACCACAGTGGAAACACCTGGTGACTTTCACCTCCTTTTAAATTCCTTGGGATTCTTCTTCTCGTGTGATAAGTATTTCCATGGTAATTCGCTCTTTGTTTTGTAATAAATGATCTCCCCTTCTCCTGATTAATATCCCTCCCGGGATGAAATTCCTGTTCGAAACTAAATTTTACCGTCTGCAAAAATGGATATTCATCTGCCATCCGAGACACTCTTCTCACTTTTTGAACCATCTCTTCATCCACATAAGTTCTTATCAACTCTGGAAGTGAGCTCTTAAACTCCTCCCACCGAACAATCTCTCTTACAGCCTCATGTGTCTTGTCTATTTTTCAGTTGCACATCT